>NC_056744.1:613147435-613434935 GCF_019279795.1 Protopterus annectens
AGTCTGCTACTTTCACAGTGTGGATTCTGTCAGTGAGCCAGTTGGCAACCAATCTTGTGACATAGGGATTTATATCTAGTTTAGTGAGTTTATCTATAATTCCAGAGTGGGGAATGGTGTCGAAAGCCTTGGTAAGATCTAGACAGGTTTTGTGAACCACCTTACCCTCGTCTACGGCTTTGGTGACTGCTTCAAAGAAGTCTATCAGGTTTAGGAGACATGATCTGCCTTTTACAAACCCAAACTGGGTGGGGTCCAGAGGTTTGAGATTACCAATGTCTTTGTTTATAAGTTCCATGATGATACTTTCCATGGCCTTGCAGACCAAGCTCATCAGGCTAATGGGGCGGTAGTTCCTGGGGTCCATGGTAGCTCCCCTCTTGTGGAGTGGGATAACCATTGCTGTGCACCATTCAGCAGGCACAAAGCCTGAGGTGAAGCTTTGATTGAACATGGTGCTTAGGTGGGGTGCCAGTTCATTCTGTACTTCATGTAGAATGCAGCCTGGGATATTGTCTGGTCCCATGGATGCTGTGTTCTTGGCTTTGGAGATTGTGGTTTTTACCTGTGCAGCCGTGATTACAGGAACTTTGCATTCTTCCAGTATAGAGATAGGCCCTTTAGGGGGTGAGAGGGGGGTAAAGTTAGCACTGAACCTATCTGCCAGGATGTTGGCAATATTAATTGGGTCTATATATTTAGTGCCATTGTGCTGTAACTCAGAGCAGATCTGAGTATTGCCATTGAGATTCTTGACATAGCTATAGAATGCTTTGTGGTTGTCTTTAGAATCAGTGGCAATTTTGTTTTCGTAACTAGCTTTGGAGGATTTTATCAGGGATCACAGCTTCTTACTGAGGCTGACCAGGGAGCTCCTCCACTCATGGGATTTTACTCTCTTTTGCAACAGTTTCTTCCTTCTGTTGTATAGTTTGTCTATGGAAGGGGACCACCAGATTGGCTTCCTTTTTTTGGAGGATAGCTTTTTGGTTCAGTTTGGGATGGCATGATCCATGCACTCGTGTAAGTGCTTATAAAGTGCAACTGTGTAGGATTCAGTAGTCATAACTGTATTGTCCATTTGCATGGGTGTCATGAAGTTCACCACTTCTGTCTTAAGAAGCATGAAGTTGGCTTTGGAGAAATTTTTTACTGTGGTTTCCTTAATGGGGGTGGGGGCAGGATGTGGATATCTAGGGTGATTAGCTTTTGGTCAGATCGGACCAATGAGGCATTAACTTCAAGTGTGGAACACCGGTCACTCATGTTGGTAATGACTAGATCTAGGATATTGTTGCCCCTGGTGGGGGTGTGGATAAGTTGATCCAGGGCATTGGAGTTCATGAATTCCAGAAAGCGTTGAGCGAAGGAGTTGTTACATGAGTAGTTTTCCCAGTTAATGGTGGGGTAGTTGAAATTGCCCATTATTAGGGTGTTTGGTTGAACCCCTAATATTTTCCAGTACATCAAGAAAAGAGGAGTGGGAATCCTAGAGCATGGTGGGGGATCTGTAGCAAGCTACAATTTGGATTGCAGTTTTGCCCAGAGTTAGTTGCACTTGGATAACCTCGGATGCATTATGCAGAGCAACTAGCCTGGAGATGTGGATATCCTTAATGAATATGGACACACCTCTGCCTTTGGTGTTCTGGTCCAGATTACATGGTCGAAAAGTGTGCTATGAGTTATAGCCTGGTAGTGCAGGGGTACTCTCTGGAGCCTTGAACCAGGGTCTCAGTCACTGCACAGATATTGATGTTCTCCATTTTAAGGAGTGCCTCGTGTGAGTTCATTTTTAGATTTAGACTTCTAGCATTGAATAGCATCACCCTCAGTTTTTGCTTGCCTGTTCCTGTTATGGTGGTGAATTTGTCATTTGAACCTTGCCTAAAAAGGCACTATAGGGGTGGCAAGAACCTTAGCCAGTAATCGGAATCCCAGGGGTGACAGTTGCAGGCCATCTTTGGCAAAGCATCGTGGTCTGTCGACCATGTCATCCCAGGCAGACAGATACTGGATCCCTTTAGAATGACACCAGAAGCTTAGCCAATTGTTGAAGTCAATAATTTTGTCCTTGTACTACGGTATCATTCTGGGTGATGGCAGAATGCTACTCAGGGCTAGGGTCATACCTGCCTAGGCTACAAGATCAGAGAGCTCTTCCATGTCTCTTTTCATGTAGTCCAGGGAGGTACATTTCAGGTCATTCACACCAACATGGACAATGACAGAGTCATATTTGTACTTGTTGTGGAGTGACCTGAGTGCGTGGGTTATGTGGTGGATCATGGCACCTGACAGGCAGCTGACAGTAACCTTCTCCTTATTTAGCCTGGTGAGTGGGACTTCAGTGTGCCTGACTATAGAGTCACCTATGACTAGTGTGTTTGGTACATTGTTTTGCTTTATTGGCTGTGGTTGAGTGGCATACTGAGTCTGTGGGCTATGTGTCATTTGGGTTGTGTTCATTGTTAGCATTGTAATGTTTTGAGCAACTAATGTGGCACAATTAAATTTAGCAAACCACTGCTTTGACACCCTTAAGATTAGAATTATTAGTTTTGTAGGTAAACAAACTGTTGTAACCTGAGCATTTCATAAGGAAATATCAAATGAGGTCTGAGGTATGTACTTTTGTTTGCAGACACAAGATTAACTGTTTAGATGTGCTCACTGTTACATTCTGATATTTTGCGTTATTCCGGTTTCAACTGTGAGTTTAGTGCTAAACTTCTGATCAATATGTTGAGTATGGTTATGGCCTAGAATACTAATTTATTGAGTTATCTTTATATCAAGAGTGAAATTTACATATTTTTATACATTTTTCCATTTCCAAAATTCCACTGATAACATACCATTACATGGAGCAACTAAACTTGTGTGGTCAAATTGTGAGCCAAACTCCTAAGAGAAGAATATCATCCTTAGGACTTTTTGTAGCTGACCATCTTGTTGTTAATGCTTAAATGTTTCATAATGAGATCCCAAACTGGGACAGAGATACAGCATGTTTTATGCATGGGTCCAGATCCACTTTTTCAGAAACATTCTCTTCTACAGTCTGACACTTTACATTGTGGTTGTTGTGTTGAACACCTGCTCAGCATGCATGGTACTATAATGGCTTAGCATACTTCTTTATTGATTTGCTATTACATCAGTGTCATCCATTTTCATTCTTCCTGAACTGATAGGTTCAGATCCAAGACTCAGCTGCTTCTACTAGATGATTGGATCTAAAATTCTCAAGTGCCTCCCTTTACCCACAATGCCCTGCCAACCTAACATACCTCAGATTCAGTTTGCTGCCATTAGATATAAAGGAACAACATATAACAGAAATTAACAAAGGCAGAAAGGAAAAAGAAGCTGGAGCTCAAACAATGAATACAAGTCCCTGTACAATTCTTAGATCTTTCTATAAGCAAAGGATGGGGGCAGGTGGGTGGGAAGTTGAAGTTGAAGAAGAATGAAAATGGACAACACATGTGGAATGTTGTGTGAGCTATACTGCTCAGACAAGCTCCACGTGGGTTTACAGAGTGGTCCTAGCAGCAAGGAACTCGAAAAAGCGACTACCTTCTGGATTTAAGTATCTTTGCTTTTTTTCACTGGAAATAGCTTCTGTTGCTTACTTTGAACTAGCCTGAACTGTTTTTTTTACTGATTACTGCATTTATTTTAAAATCTGCACTTAAAGTTACATTTAGTCGAATTTGATCGAAAGTTTGCTTGTTTAATTTAACTGTGGAGGCTGCCCACTAAAGTGTGCTAGCCTGTGTAACTAATTTATCACTGTCTCTGCATTTTCTGTGTGTTTCTACCAAAAAAACAAAAAAATAATCCTTGTTTTCCCGCCTTCCTCGACTAGTTTAGACCAGTATACAGGCATTGCTGTATTCTGGGCTGTGGTGTAGTTCCTGTGTTGTCCATTACCTTACTTGGATAGAAGGAAGTTTCTTTGCTCACCAGTGGGAGTGGGGAGCCTTGAGCAGCCTACCTGTCCTTGGGGGAAGTGACCTCAGCACAAGAAGCTGTAGTAATTGGTTGTTTGGGACCATTCCTAGCTCTTTTGTAGTTCACTGCTTAAAATCCGCGTTTGCGGCTTTGCTGCGATGCATAGCGCAGTGCTGGTTAAACAAGGTTAAACTTGGTTAAACAAGGTTAAACTTTTTCTGGCTCTGCCAAGTCTGCTCTTCAATTTTTCCCTTAGAACTGTTCTACTTGCAATCTAAACAGCCTATACTCTATCTGAAAAGCTCAGCACTTGCTCCTAAAGCATTTTTTACACAGGTAAAGCACTCTTAAACAAAAGAAAGTACTTCATTCACCTAAATTCTGTCGAGTACCCATTTCCCTATAGGTCCTTTCTGACTCAGTTACACAGCAAACTTTTTCACTATTTCTAGCATGTCGAAGGGTCAGTTGCTGGCGTCCTCTCCTGTTCAGCTGCTGAATCTGGGAATCTTGAGGCAATGTTACAATTGCCTCATGTACACAGACAACCCTCTCCTCCTCCCAACAAATACAAATATATGCGAGAGATGCAACTATATAGCCAAACTGGAGGCTGAGCTCTCTCAATTCAGTACTGGCAAGACCAGTCAGGAGGAGAAGGTAACCACGCACACCACAAACCCAGTCTCACATAGAACTATCACAACTGCAAACCAAACATATAAACACACAAAAACATACTCTGAGGCGCTGATTAAAAATCTACCAAAACAACAGAGGCCTCCAAAGCAGACACCCAAGCAACCACCACCTCAAGACATAGCACATGCAACACATAGTTCACAAAGTCAGTGTGCTGAACAGTCACAGACCTTAAGGCCAACCAACATGCCAGACACACTTGTAATAGGTGACTCCATAGTCAGACACACTGACGTCCCGCTCACCAGACTGAACAAGGAAAAGGTCACAGTAAGCTGCCTGTCGGGAGCTAGAATCCGCCACATAACACAAGCACTCAGGTCACTCCACAACAAGTACAAATATGACTTAGTCATTGTACATGCCGGTGTGAACGACCTGAGACGTACCTCCCTGGACTACATGAAAAGAGACATAGAGGAGCTCTCTGATTATGTAGCCCAGGCCGGTATGACCCTGACCCTGAGCAGCATCTTACCCTCACCAAGAATGATGCCACAGTACAAAGACAAAATGATCAGTTTTAACAATTGGCTTAATTACTGGTGTCATTCTAAGGGGATCCAGTGTCTGTCTGCTTGGGATGACATGCTTGACAAGCCACGCTGCTTCGCAAGTGATGGCTTGCACCTGTCACCCCTGGGCTTCCGGATATTGGCCAAGGCTCTTGCCACCCCCATAGTGCCTTTTTAGGCAAGGCTCAAATGACAAACCTACCTCCCTAGAAAACACAAGTGGAAAAAAACTAAGGGTAATGCTGCTCAATGCCAGAAGTCTAAACCTCAAGATGCACGCCCTCAAAGCCCTCCTCAGTATGGAGAACATCAATGTCTGTGCAGTGACTGAAACCTGGTTCAAGGCTCCTGAGAGCACCCCAGCACTATCGGGTTTTACCTCATATCATGCTTTCCGGCCCCAAAACTTGGACCGAACCACAAAAGGAGGGGGAGTATCCATTTTCATCAAAGATACCCACACCTCCAGGTTAGTGGCAACGCACGAAGCATCAAAGACTATGCAGGTGCAACTAACCATAGGCAAAACTGCCTTACAGTTTGTAGCATGCTACAGACCACCCTCTCAAACTCAGGAACCCCACACAGCCTTCCTGAAGACACTGGAGAGTATGAATGTCTCTCCAAATACCATCATTTTGGGAGACTTCAACTACCCAAACATAGACTGGGAACATTACTCAAGCCCCAACACCCTAGCCCAAAGGTTCCTAGAATTCATAAACTCAAATGCAATGGAACAACTAGTCACCATTCCCACAAGAGGAGACAATATACTAGACCTGATCATCACAAACATGGGGACAAAATGCTCCACACTGGAAGTATATCCCTCTTTGGTAAGATCAGACCATAAATTAATCTCACTGGAAATCCACATCCGCCCCACCCCTGCACAAAGACCACAGTGAAGAACTTCTCAAAAGCCAACTTCACACTTCTTAAGACTGAAGTGGTATCCTTCAAGGCCCCTGGGCCAGTGGAAACCACAACCCACACTGCTGAATCCTTTGCAAATGCCTTCTATGGGCACCTTCAAGAATGCATGGATCATGCAATCCCAAATAAAACCAAGACCCATTCCCCCAAAGGCAGGCGCCCGGTCTGGTGGACCCCAGCCATAAACAAACTTTACAACAGGAGGAGGGAGCTACTACATGACAGAGCAAAATCTTTAAAAGGGAAGGCATCTCTGATCAGTACTAGCAAAAAACTACGATCACTCATAAAATCATCCAAGGCCAACTTTGAGAGAAAAATCGCAAAAGACACAAAAGACAATCACAAGGCCTTCTTTAGCTATGTTAGAAACCTGGGTGGAAACTCCCAGATATGCTCAGAGTTAGTCCAAAATGACACAAAATACACTGAACCCACTGACATTGCCAACATTCTGGCAGACAGGTTCAGTGCAAATTTCTCCTCCCCCTCCCCCCCAAAAGGAGAAATAACTATCCCAGCAGAGTGTAGCCTCCTAACATCTCAGATGCCCAGGTGAGAGCCACCCTCTCTAAAGCTAAAAACACAGCATCAATGGGACCGGATGGTGTCCCAGGCTGTGTGCTACATGAACTCCAAGAGGAACTAAACCCACACATAAGGCTGCTGTTTAATCTTAGCCTTACTACAGGATACGTACCCAAAGAGTGGCGTACGGCAACAGTAGTCCCACTTCACAAAGGCGGTGCTTCTACGGACCCTGGAAATTACCCCCATAAGCTTGACGAGCCTGGTCTGCAAAGCTATGGAGAGGATCATTATGGAACTCATAAACAAAGACATTGGGGACCTACAGACATTGGATCCTACCCAATTTGGCTTTGTCAAGGGCAGATCCTGCCTTTTGAACTTGGTCGACTTTTTTGAAACAGTCACTAAGGCCATTGATGAGGGTAAGGCAGTTCACACAGCCTACCTTGACCTTGCAAAAGCCTTTGACACAATACCCCACTCGGGCATCATAGACAAACTCACCAGCTTAAATGTAAACCCATATGTCACAAGATGGGTTGCAAACTGGCTCAAGGACAGAACCCACAGGGTCAGAGTTGCTGGAGCTATGTCAGTCTCTAAGCCAGTCACAAGTGGTGTCCCACAGGGCTCAGTCCTGGGACCCCTCTTGTTCGGCATTTATTTTTCCGAGGTACAGGCAAACATAGGAGGATTGTGGCTGACAAAGTTCGCAGATGACTGCAAACTGGGCGCCATAATTGATACTCCAGCGGACACAAACATCCTTCAGAGAGGCCTCATAGAAACGGATAATTGGTGCCAGAGCCATGGCCTTAAGCTGAATGCCAAAAAATGTATAGTCGTACCCTTTGGGAAAAACAAGGTACCGACAAATTACCACATAGGTGGTAATCCATTAAGTACGGAAGAGGTAATCAGGGACCTAGGGACCCAGGTTGACAGTAACCTCTCATTTGACACTCACATTGCCAAAGTGGTTAGGAAGACCTTCTATATTGCCCACCTTATCATGATGGGTTTCACATCTAGATCAAGAGAGGTCATTGTGCCCCTGTACTCTTCTCTTATCAGGCCAATGATTGAGTACAATGCCCCATTTGGGATGTATCTCACCCGACACCTGCAGCAGTTGGAAATACCCCAAAAGTTCCTCACCAAGAGGATAAAGGGTCTTAAACATATGTCATATGCTGCCCGACTGAAAAAACTCCAGCTCTATTCAGTCGCATACCGCCTACTCAGAGGTGATCTGTGCCTGACGTACAAGGCCATGTCCAATCCAGAATTAATGGACATGCTCCACCTCAGAAAATCCAAATCCATCAGAGCCACGAGAACAAGAGACTTAAACCTCAACACAGAAATAAATAGGAAATGCTGGAGGGACAGATTCATAACCCAGAGGCTCCCTACACTCTGGAACAGAATCCCAGTCCATGTTAGACAGAGCCCCTCACTGACTCTATTCAAGAGAAATCTCGACGAGTGGATGGGAGATCATAGGTTTACCCCGGGGGTCATCTCTGTGTCACTGCTGGACAGAGGCACAGTAAACTAAACCCTAAAAGGGCGTAGTATTCTCATCCTAAGGGGTGGTGAAAGCCACACACACTCTGGCTAGGCTTATAAATGCCCTAGGGCAGATAGCCTAGTACGAACCTATGAACCTATGAACCTATATTGTCCTTTTTATTCATTCAGCTGATAGAAAAGACTCCACAACTACTGGAAACTTGTGTGGCCCTCATGGAAGGATATTCAGTACTGCTGAGCCAAAGGCTGCTCTGTTCCTGGAAATCAGATCTAATTTATAATGAGCAATAAAGGTTTGGGAATTAGTCCAAGTTCTAGCTTCACTAATATTGTCTAAGGAAGCCCTTAACCAAAATACTGAAGAGACTGCCATTGATCTCGTGGAGTTAGTCTAGGAGACTTAGGCAAAGATAAGCATTTATTACCATAAACAAAGGAGATACATTTAGTTAAAAATTTGGCCAATGTAACTTTGGAAACTGGTTTTACAGTCTGTGAGGAGAAAAGGAAAAAACAAATGTCCAGTTTTCCTGAAGTGTTTGTCTATGCACATCCAAAAGGTGAAGCATATACTCTTCCTTATTTGAAAAGTTAGGAAAAAAACTGGTAGATTAATGACCTGATTTATGTTGGACTCAGGAGCTACTTTAAGCAAGAAAGATGGATTTGTTCACAAAGTAAGGTAAGTAGGTTTAGAGGATAGAGCCTGGAGATCAGATACTCATCTAGCTAATGGGATAGTGACCAGAAAAATGTTTTTTCAAGATAAAATTTAAGTTCTGCCTTGGCTGAAGGTTCAAAGGGAGTCTGTGTTAAGGCCTGAAGTATGATAGTTAAATCCCAAGGAGGAGTAGGATCCTTTAATGCGGATCTCAGTAAAAAGGCTTACTTGAGAAAGGATTTACATAGTTTAGAAGAAGCTAAGGTAGAGTTATTTTCACCCAAGTGGAAATTAGAAATGGCAGCCAGTTGAACTAAAATAGCTGAAAATCTAACTCCTTCATTGAAAATTGAAGCTAAAAATTCAAGGATATATGGCATTGGTACTGAAAAAGGGCCCAGAAAACAAAAATCTTCCATTTAGTCTTGTAAATCCTTCTGATAGAAGATTTTTTGAGAAGATAACAAGATATGATGGACCAGTGAGGAGATTGTCAGCTACTTTGCAACAATGGAATTGGTGAAATGTTAAGTCAGGATGAGTCATTCCAGTCGGGTGAGACAGGAGGTCTGGAGTGGGATCCAGTATCCTGTGCAGATGCAGAAGGTGAGAACAGTGGAAGGGGAATCAAATCTGGTGAAGCCAGAAGGGTGCAATGAGGATAACTTTGCTTTTCAACCAAAATGGTTTCTGTAGAAATTTGGGAAAGAGAGAGAATGGTGGATAAGCATAAAGGAGACTGGACTGCCAATTGTAGACTAGATCTCTCAGTGACCCCCATTTGGAGGGATCAGGACAAAGAGCAGTTAGGAGCCAGTCATCTAGGTATGGAAACACTCTGAATTCCAACAGTCTAAAGTGAGCTGTTACCATTGCCATGCATTTAGTGAACACCCTGGGGGTGGTAAGACCAAAGGGCAGAGCTCTGAAATGGCTCCCAGCTGGAAGTGCAGGAATCTTCTGGAGCACCTGTTAATTTTGATGTGATAGTACACATCCTGGGTGTGTGTTGAGCACATCCAATCATCCTTTCACAGCAGAGACAAAATGGACTGAACCCTGACTATCTGAAACTTTGAATATTGTACAAACTGATTTAATTAGTTTAATTTGCTGAGATCCAGAATTGGTCTGAAGTCCCCTGTCTTTTTTGGCATCAAGAAGAATCTTGAGTAGGTTCTGGATCCTCTCTGGTCTGGGGGGACCTCTTGGATGACTCTTTTTTTCTAGCAGTTTTTTTTTTCTCCAGTAACTGCTTCCCTCTGATTGGGTGGAACACCATGGAAACTTTTCACATTGTATGGGGAGTTAAGGGGAAAATGGCACCCAGGAATATTTCATTATAGATAGCCAAGCTCTCTGGTGCACAGACAACTGTATCCTGATTGCCTTCAGAGGAAAACAGTCACACCTCCTTTCTGAAGCACTAATAGGGGCTTGTCCAAGAAGGAATTCCTGAAGCCCTGGTTCTGCAGGCTGCCTCTGCCACAAGGGCGGCATCTTCCATTTGAGATTTCCCCTCTGCCTTTGGGGGAGCTATCTCCACATGACTCTTGAAAAGGACCCTGTGTTTTTCAAAACCACGTTATCTACCTCCTCATCGATTCCTTGAGAAAGGTCTTTGAGGGGTTGAAAAATATATGCCCACAGCAGACAAGGTCTTCCCTCTTGCTCACATCTAGATGTCCTTTACTTTGGGGCCAAACAAGGAAGATCCATCAAAAGGCACACTGCTGAATGAAGACTTAAAGGGCTCCGTGAAATCACACAGTCACATCCAGGCATGTCTCCTAATGGCTATACCTGAATCTGCCACCATTGAAGTACCTTCCACTGCATGGGAGATCAAACTCATGGATGCATTAGAAATACACTGGAGGGTGGCCAGTTGTGAGGAGACTTTATTTTTATCCTCAGTAGACATGGACCCAGAAAAAGATTTGGTGAGCTCCTTGGTCAGATCTCTTTGTTACCTCATAAAATATGCCTGATAATTTAGCAACCTGAAGGGAAAGGTTGCTGAATCATACATGTGCTTACCAGATCTGTCCAAATCCCTGGATCTCTATTAGGGGAATGAAGAGAGGAACACTGTTCTGACGGTTCTTTCCTAGTGGCTGCTGTCACAACCATGGCATCAACTGGGCCTCCCTTACTCCATTGTGCCCAGCCTTAAGGGGGGGATATAATTTAGTCAGGTTTTTTTGGAATGAGATGTACAATATCTGGCTCCTACCATGCCTGCTGAGAAACAAGATCTATGAATTCATTGGCCTGGGCAGTTCAACCAAGAAGTAGACAGGCCAGACTAGGAACACTGAATCCTTCTGGGAGGGGGTATCAGAAGACCAACAACCTTTTTATTTCAGGAGCTGTAGGATATCTCCAAAGGAGATGTCTTCAGGTGGAGATCTGGGGAAATTCACCCCCTCATCTAAATCTGTACCCTCTGTGAGAGATTCCTGAGGGGAACCTAAGTGTATCCTCTTACACATTCTCTTCAGAGGGACTTCCTCACTGGAGGTTTGGGGAAGTATCAGAAGAGATGATAACATTCTGACAGACTGACAGGAGACTAGTCTGGGCAGGCTGTCCTAGATTAATGGATAGGCAAGGCTCAGAGCAGAGAAACAGAGGAGAAAATGTTGTCTGATTAAAGGGGGCCAGGGATGTCCCTTCTCTGGACAAAGAAAAGTTCTTTCTACAACTTCAAAGGCAGAGTGCCTAGGAAACACAGAAGTCGATGGCAAAGGGATTGGAAGTTCAAAAAACATTGGCTCCTGTAACCACAACAGCACTCCACCCGAGGAAGGAGTTGGACCCTTTCCAGCTGTGAAGCCCTGAGAGAAAGAGATGGCTCCTAAAGTTTTGGAGTCAAATTGAATCCCCCCCAAGACTTGGCACTGATACTTTGGATCTGGCATCTAAAGCTTTGGAGTTGACTCTAACCACCCCCTTCCTGGAGATAGCGCCAATGCTTTGGCTGTAAGACTCTTCTAGTTCCAAAAGGCTCAGAGCCAGGCAACTCGGAGCACAGACTAGACATGCCTAGAGGTCTTGGATTAGAGGGCTCTGAAATGGCGGGTCAGATCAGAAAAGGAGATACCAAGGGGGTAAGTGGAAAAGGGTGGCTCATGGATTCAGTGGGAGTCGGAACCAGAAGTACCACCATCGGGTTCTGAGCTCTAAGAAGCTTCTTCATCATCCTAGCCACATCAGTTTCTGATAACCTTTTGGAAGATCTAAGTAATAATGTGGAAGATGGGGTCTGGAGTGCCTATGAGGAGATCCCTCCAGGAAAGGTAAAGGGAGCAGTGAAGAAACCAGATCCTATAGGAACAGAGGGGTATGGATCCATGGAGATCTAGGTTTTGAACCAGTCGGATTCGAGGTAGTCTTATGGATTTTAGATGGAGGCTCCGATGGAACAGCAGACGAAGAAGAATGGTCCAAGGACCTCTTACATGACTCCTTTTCCTTGGCCTCTAAATCTGACTTTGCCTTGTGAGGTTTTTTGTATGGATTTGAACCCCAGCAACTGAAGAAGTAGAGGAAGAAGGAAGGAGGCCTCTCAGGCTAATTCATTTTTCCTCTCAGTTAAGGCTCTGGAGTTTTATCTGGAGCAGATCGAAAATTTGTATCCAAGTGTGCAGGTTCTAAATAATAAATGTATTCCCTGTGGGCATCTGAGCTGGGAAGCTATTACCCACAGGCAATGCATTTTTTAAAACCTGTTGGATTGTCAGCCATTGTTATCAAAAAAGAAAACTACCTGCAAATACTATGGATAGATAAACATTATTTTTGTTAAGTTGGAGGAAAAAGCAGAAAAAGTTAGAAAAAGTGGGGAACTACCAACAATGTTCAAAAAGAAGCACTCTAATGAGTAGTCATAAAGGAAAACAGTACCAAATTAAAGATGAGGAAATACTTACTAGTGATTATAATGTTATTAGATAAGATAGGCTGAACAAGCATGGTCAAGGCATTGCCATCATGTATAAAAATGTCCTCAAAAGTGAAAAATTAATCAGTACTCCCCCAGATCTATCAGAAACAGAAATTCTAACCACTCAATTTGAAGTAAATCCACATAAAACCATCTTAATTGTTGCCTCCTACCTATCACCAAAAAATAATCTTCTTACCATTGAAAGTTTCCTTTCCTGGCCATCATCTACTTTCAACAAAGAAACTATAGTGCTAGGTGATTTCAGCTTGGACTGGCTAGCCTGCTCATCTGACAACCCCTCCAATTTCATCCATCTATTCAATTTCACCCAAACTATAAACTCCCCCACTAGGATCGATAAACACACTAAGAAATAATCTACTCTAGGCTAGATAATAACCAATAAGCCAACCTTGCCCACTATGCTCGGTGCCTCCCGGATTCTCTCAATGATCACTCTCCTACCTTTCTACTAAGGAAATGCATTCACTTCCCCTGCATTTTCATTTTCAAGCACATACATAACAAAAGAAACGTTTCCCCTTCCATCTTAAATTCCCTACTCCAAAGCTGCAACTCATCACCTCTAAAATCGCTCCACCTAGACCAACCTGTACAATATTTTAATGATACCTTCCTCAACATCCTTAATAATTTCGCTCCAACAAGAAAAATATGCTCCAAAGCCAAAAACCTACCTTGGATAACCAAAGATGCTAAATCTCACATTAATCAAAGAGATAGAGCCTGGACTGCTTATCAAACTTCCAAAACCTCAGAAAACCTCACCTCTTACAAACAGCTAAGAAACCTAACTAAGAAGCAAATATTATCTGACAAAAAAGAGAAGTTATGTTCTTACCATAACGTTCCATGTGAGTTGTTCATCTCACCTTTGTTCTTTACACGTGGGTTCGCAGCCGATCCATCGGCTCCGAGTCGGATGCTTTCCAAGCTCAAGATCTTTGAGTAGCTCGAGGCACAGTCCCTATCCCATGATGCTCTCCTACCAACCCCAGATCTAGTTTGCTGAACAAGCAAGAAAAAAACACATTAAGCAACCAATTACAAACAATGTACATAGTACATAACTATTTACAATAGCTAAACAATAATCTGGTTGGAAAGAAGGACACTAGCGAGACCAACCAGACCACCAGTCATACCTGTTCTTCCATAACCTGGAAGGGGAAGGTGGGAGGGAGTGTAAGAACAAAGGTGAGATGAACAACTCACATGGAACGTTATGGTAAGAATATAACTTCTTTATGTGAAGTTGTTCAATCTCGCCATTTGTTCTTTACATGTGGGTAGCATCCCAAGCACCCTAATCCTGGGAGGCTCACGGGAGTATATTCCTGAGATCGGTGGAACCAAAGGAAGCCCTGTCCCTGGAGGCCCTGTCCACTTTGAATTGAGTGATAAATGTATGAGGTTGGGACCAAGTAGCAGCTGCACAAATGGTGTCCAAAGGTAGATGGGTTGCGTGGACTAAAGATGTAGAAAGAGCCCTGGTAGAATGAGCTTTCACCTCACGTTCTAAAGGTTGTTTAGCTGAAGAATATACAAATTTTATACAATCAGAAATCCATTTGGACAATGTAACTTTGGATACTGACAAACCTTTCTTATTGTCTGCATAGGAGACGAATAGTTGATCAGAGTTCCTAAATTCTTTTGTTCTGTCCAAGTAAAACCTCAATTGTCTGTGAACATCAAGCTTATGTAACATGTACTCCATTCTATTAGCATGATGTCTGAAAAAAGTAAGAAGGTCAACAGACTGGTTCAAGTTTGCCTCGGAGCAGACCTTAGGGAGAAAGGTTGGATTTGTTCTTAAATACACTCTGTCGGGGTAAAAGACTAGATATGGAGGCCTGATAGAAAGTGCTTGTAGTTCAGAAACTCTACGAGCCGAAGTAATAGCCACTAGGAAAATTGTCTTCCAAGAAAGGAACTTCAAAGGACAAGATGATGCAGGCTCAAAAGGTGGAAGAATGAGTTGAGATAGCACAAAGTTCAGATTCCAGGGAGTAACAGAGTCTGATAGGTGGCCTAAGGTGATGAGTCCCTTTCAAAAAGGCTTTACATAATCTGTGGGACATAATGTTTGAGCCACTGCATCCCACATGGAAGTTAGATATGGCAGCTAATTGAACCCTTATCATAGAAGCTGCAGCACCATCGTGAAAGAGCGATGTCAAGAATTTCAGAATATTATGAATAGGGGCAACATAGGGATCAAAACCATGCTGAGAAGCCCAATTAACAAATTGCCATTTGCTATTATAAAGTTTCCTGGTGGAGACTTTGTGAGAGGAAACTAAAATATGTTGAACTGCAGGAGACAAATCATGTGACTTGGCTAGGTTGGGAAGTGGAGCAGCCAAGCTGCCAGTTTGAGGGAGACAAGAGAGGGATGAAGAATTCCTGATGAATGAGTCAGAAGGTCTGGCACTGGGTCCAGAACCCAAGGTTCTTCCACTTGGTATTGCTGTAGGAAGAGGAACCATATCTGCTGAGGCCAAAACGGGGCTATTAGAATAACAGTCCTTCCCAGGCTTTTGGCTTTCTGTAAGAATCTGGGAATCAGAGGGATTGGAAGGAAGGCATATAGGAGAACCGAGGGCCAATCATGTACAAGTGGGCTGTCCCCCAGTGTGGGGTACAGGGCAAAGTAGCTTCTGCATTTGGCATTCATTGGGGATGCAAAAAGGTCATAGCAAGGCTGGCCCCATCTGCGGAATATCCTTTCCGCCACTCGTTCTTTGAGGAACCACTCATGAGGCAACAGAATGGCTCTGCTCAGTTTGTCCGCTATCACATTGGATGACCCGAGTATGTGCATTGCTATCAGAAAGTGCCCGGTGGATACAGCCCACTGCCAAAGTCTCAGGGCCCCTCAGCATAAGGGATAAGACTTGGTTCCTCCTTGCTTGTTGATGTACCAGACTACTGACATGTTGTCTGTCTGTATTGCAATCATCTCTCGAGGTAGAGAGTCGTGAAAGTGTTGCAACACTAGAAACACTGCTCTCAACTCTAGGACATTGATGTGCAAATGAGATTCCATGTCTGACCAAGTGCCTTGGACAGTTCTTCCCTGAAATAGTCCCCCCCACCCTATCAGGGAAGCATCCGTGGTCACTGTGGCTGTGGGAGGGGGGAAGTACAAATGGGCGACCTACAGTAACTTGGTGGTTGTTAAATCACCAAAGAAGGTCCTTTTTGCAAGCATTTGTCAGAAGAATCTTGTGTGACATTGGAAGCTGCCATCATGCGTAACAGCTTCAGAACCTGGAATGCCGGAACTCTCCTTTCCATTAACAAATGGGACACTTGACTTTGCAAAGATATTACTCTTTCTTGAGGCAATCTGACCAGGGAGGTGGTTGTCTAGATCTGCTCCTATAAAGGAAATATGCTGTGACGGCAATAAAGACAGATTTTTTGAAATTTAAGGTTATGCCTAACCTGGAACACAGATTGATAATGTAATCTCTGGTGCAAATTAGTTGATGCTTGGTGGTGGCGGTGAGGAGCCAGTCATCGAGATATGGAAACACCTGGAATCCTAAACGTCTCAAGTGAGCCATGACCACTGCCATACATGTGGCGAACACTCTGGGGGCTGTGGTGAGACCAAAGGGCAGAGCTCAGAATTGGTAGTGACTGGCCCCCAGCCGGAAACGCAAGTGATCTCTGGATGGCCTGGTCATTTTGATGTGGTAGCACACATCCTTGAGATCTATAGAGCACATCCTATCACCTGTTTCGAGAAACAGAAGTATCAATTGAAGCGTGACCATCTGGATCTTTTCCTTTTTGACAAAGGTATTTAGTTTGCTGAGGTCTAAGATTGGCCTCTAGTCCCCTGTTTTCTTTGGAACTAAAAAGAACCTGGAGTAAGTTTCAGATCCTATCTGGTTCTCCGGGACTGGCTGGATGACTCTTTATTCTAGCAGCCTTTGAATTTCTATGGTTGCTAAATTCTGCAGACTGGGTGGAACATCTGGGATTCTTGTATGAATGGAAGGGTATTCTGAAAAGGGAATGATGTAACCTCTGGTAATTATGCTTTTTACCAAGGAATCTGTTGTAATTCCTAGCCAGGTGTCTGGGTATAAAGCTAAGCGACCCCCGACTGTCACCAGAGCAGGACGGTCGGGCCTCCTCTTAGGAGTGCTGATAGGGAGCAGTTCCTTGGCAAGCCCTATCACCCTGGTTCTGCGGAACCCCTCTGCCACCTGGGCAGCATCTACCATTATACCCCCCCTCCTCTGCCCCTGGAGGGGGGTTCATTACGTGTGTTCTGGAAAGCTCCTTGGGACTTTCAGAACCACATTTTTCCACCTTTCTGCCCTTTGGGGTATGGTCTAGTGGGGGTGGAAAAACAGACTCCTACGGCAGATAGAGTCTTTCCTTTCTGCTCACACCTAGTGAGTGTTTCCTTGACTTTAGGCCAAAACAAGGAAGAGCCATCAAATGGGGTATTAACAAAGGAAGACTTGAAGGCTTCCACAAAGGAGCATAAGCGCATACAGGATTGTCTCCGCAGAGCTATCGCTGAACCTGCTGCCCAGCTTGATCCATCAGCTGCATAAGAAATGAGCCGCATGGACGAGTTCACAATAGAATTAAGGGTGTTAAGCTGTGCCGTTACGTTCTCTGAAACAGCATCATCTGTTTTGCCCTGTAGAGTATCTCCAAGCTCTTTAAGGAGATCTCGTTGAAGAAGGGTAAAGTGGTCAAATAGTTGAGCGATCTCATTGCAAATGTCACAGAAATAATGATGTGTTTCCCATATCTGTCCATAGTCCTAGAGTCTTTATTAGGAGGATGAACAGAAGAAGAGGTTTCTGACATCTGTTTCTTGGTGGCTGCCGCCACCACCATGGCATCAATGGGAACTCCCTTCATAAGAAAAGACCTGTCTTGAGGGGAGGTGATAAAATTTGTTGGGTCTCCAAAGGACCAGTTCCATGGAATCAGGACACTCCCATGCCCTTCAAGTGACCAAGTCCATTAATTAGTCAAAGGGCGGAGTAACCCAGGAGGTGGAAGGTTGAGACCCAAAGGCCTTCAGGAGCACCGACTCATCCTCAGTAGGGGTAAGGGACTGCCAGTCCTCTCTTTGCCTCAATATTTCCAGGATGTCTGCAAATGAGACATCCTCAGAGGAGGACCGTGGGGACCCTTCTGATTCCTCTAAGTCAGTGCTGATGTTAAGGATTCCTGATGGGAATCTAAATGCCTCCTCTTGCACAGTCGTTTTCTGGGGACTTCCTCAGTGGGGGCATCTGGGGAAGTCTCAGTCAAGCAGGGGTCACCCAATGGGGTTACCTGAGGCTCTGGGTCTCAACGCTTGGTGGAGACCTGTGGTGTAGGCACAGAACATAGCCCTTTAGGGGAGGAAGAGGAAAGATCCGAAGAGGTTAGGGTTTTAGCAGACATGACCCTCCTCATGGCATCGAAGGCACCGGTTTCCAGACCCAAGGAATCCGCCAGTTCCGAAGAAGGCGGCAACCTCCCAGGGGCCAAGACCATGGGCTCCAAACCAGTGGATGGAACCAAGCTCATCTGCGCCGAGGCCCCAAGAGGGAGAGTCTGAACCAAAGCGTCAGTTTGACTCACCCCCGGAACCAGCGAGAGAGTGTCGGCTCCAAGACTCTTCGATCAGAACCGAAGAAATCAAGGTCAACGGGGCCAAGGGCACTGAAACAGGCCTCGGCTCCAAGGGTTCCACCACTATCAGATCCTCTCTTTCTGGCTCTGAAGGCTCAACTTGCCTCAGAGGAGGAGCAGAAATCGTGGTGGGGGGTCATAGGCTTCGAAGCCAACTGGGTCAAAGCTGAAAGCAATTTGGCAAGGGCCAGGTTCACCAAAAGTCTCTGCACCATGCGGTCCACATTGATGTTGGAAAGGGTACTGGAAGAATGGGTCAAAGGAGCCGAAGAAGCCACCGACTTAAGGATCGGGGACTTTAAAACTTCTGACACCGGCTCCAACACAATGATTTGGCTCCAAGGTAAGATTTTGGTGCATGGCTCCGAAGTCTGTGGAGCTGGTGACCGAGGCTTCCCAGAGGTGCTCGGAACAGAAGACTTGTGCTCCGATGACACCTTAGAAGACTTCAACCCCTTCGAGGACTTGGCGGTCCGGTCAGTCTTGTCTAATACTTCTTGAAAATCTGGCTTCAACAGCCCTCTATCAACCAATTTCCTTTGCCTCTCTAATAAAACCCTGCTACTGAAGGAATGGCAGATAGAGCAATCTTCTTGCAAATGTAGTGGACCCAAGCAGTACACACAAGAAACATGGTTATCGGTGATGGACATCTTCTGTCCACAGTCACACTTTTTAAATCCAGATTTTTGTTTCTCAGACATTATAAACAGAAATTACACACAAATATCAGATCCCTGATAACAATATCAAAAAAGTCGAGACCACAAAACTCCTTATAAAGTTCAGATCCCTGAACTGCAATGACTACGAGAATAATGCGACCCCTTCGAGGTGACACAAAAAACATTCAAATACAATAATTCTATGAAAAATAAGGGGATAGGGAATTAAATTTGACAGAGCCGTGTCAAGTAAATGCAACTCAAGAAAGGCTAAAGGCCTAGGAGCAACAGCTCCGAATTATAAGACAAAAAATATAATATCCAGTTAACACACTGAACAACAATTTCAAGAAATATGAGAAGTCTCACAAATATCAGATCCCTGATAGTCTAATAAGTAATTTTAAATTCTTTTAAGATAAAAAAGAAGGTTACTGGCCCAAGCTTCTTCCAAAGATCGTGCAATCCAAGCAAGCAGCAAACTAGATCTGGGGTTGGTAGGAAAGCATCATGGGATAGGGACTGTGCCTTGAGCTACTCAAAGATCTTGAGCTTGGAAAGCAGCTGACTCAGAGCCAATGGATCAGCTCTGATCCCACCTGTAAAGAACAAATGGCGAGATTGAACAACTTCACATTCTTATTTTCTAGCCTGTCAGCAAAAACACATAACCTAAAAACATTTTGGTGAAACATTAACTACCTCCTCAACCCTGGCAAAACCTCTATTTCCACACCATCTACAATAAATAGTACCAAATGCTTAGCATCTCAATTTAACTCTCATTTCATCACAATTATCACCTCACTTTTAAACAACAACAAATCTAACCAACTACTTACAGTGCCTACCTCCACTAACTCTAAACCCAACTACTTCTCTTTTAAACCCATACAAGCTTCTTATATAAAAAAAAAACTCCAATCAAAACTAAAACCTACCTGTCTAGCAGCTGACTAACTCCCTAGTGACTTCTTAAAAACTGCTGCCAGCTCCATCGCCTGTCCCTTATCTATCCTAATCAATTGATCCATCGCAGAACAATATGTCCCAATACTATGGAAAATATTCCATATCATCCTCCTCCACAAGGGAAACCCATCTAAAGATGTCTCTAATTATTGACCCATTGCCATTCTCTCATCCCTAACCAAAATCTTAGAGAAATGTATCCATAAGCAGCTCCTAGACCACCTCACTACAAATAACCTCTTATCTAGTTTACAGCACGGCTTCCATCCAAAACACAGTACCTCTACAGCCCTCATAAGTTTCACTAACTACATCATCCTCCTCAAAAACACTGGATAACTAGTCTCTACTATATTCCTTGATATGTCTAAAGCTTTTGATACTGTATCCCACCAACTACTACTCAACACTCTACCTTTCTTCAACCTCAACTCTATAGCTTTCAAGTGGTTCTTTAGCTACCTTACTAATCGACAACAGGCAACTAAATGGGATAATGAACTCTCCACACTCCTCCCAGTCTCCATTGGGGTTCCTCAGGATTCCATCCTTGGCTGTCTCCTTTTTATTATATTCACAAATATTCTAAACACTGCCACTAAACCTGCTTCTATCGTTCAATGTGCTGACAATGCTACTCTTATTTTCTCTGCTCCCACTCCCCAAGAACTCCAGGATAAACTTAAAAAATAATTTCTATATATTGAAAATTACCTAAATGAACCTCAACTCATCCTAAACCCAAACAAAAGAAAAATAATGATCTTCCCCAACAGGAAATCCAAAGCAAACCCACCTCCTCTCTCCATTTACTCCACTAATGGCACTATAACAGAACCAGTTAACCAGAGAAAACTACTTGGTGTCACAATAGACAACAACCTAACATTCCATAAACACATATCAATCACAAATAAAAAAAGTTCACATCAAACTTGGTGCACTATATAGGGCCAAACCTTACTTCACTCAATATGCCAGACTAGCCACAGCCAGATCCCACCTTCTATCTACTCTCCTCTACTGTTCTCAAATTTTCAATAACCTGCACATCTGGTTTCCATCTATTTGATTCCTGCTATAATAAAATAGCAAAATTTGTTGCTAATATACCCAGCAGGACCCATCAGTGCCTTGCTCTTCAAAATCTACACTGGCTTGAATTTCCCAATCTGTTACAGCTCAATCAGCTCACAACAGCCCACTCTATTATCCACAAACCTGAAAACTGGCCTGCACTCTCCAACCTAGTGAAACTAAATACCAACCCCAGAACCCTTAGATCATCTGATAAACTTATATTCAGAGTAACTAAGTCCCATAATTACTTTGGTGGCTCTTTCTTCTCCTATAAAGTAACCAAACAGTGGAACCTAATAGCCCAGAATATCCTAAATAACACAGATAAGTCATAGCTTCAAACAACTCCTAAAGGAATACCTTATTCAACAATGGCTATGCTCCTGTAATACTCCTGGCTAGTTTCTCATGCTATCAATCAAATGTTTCTTTTCTGCTATCTTCTCCTTGTCTTACTTCTACCAAATGAAAATACCACAATGGTTTATTTTAGTTATGTATCTGATGAGTTTCATATTACTGTCTGTAATAAGGCTTAGGAAATGTAATGTTTTCTGTTTACATTCTCTTTTTGTAAATTGTGATTGTAGGCGACTGTTAAACTATTTGTATATTCCTTGTAAACCTTTGTAAATTTTTTTTGTAATATTGTCATGGAGCTTTTCTCCCTGGGTCTGTGCTGAAAATGGGCTACTTGCCAGATGGACACTACCCAGTTAACAAATGTAAAATAAAATAAATAAATAAACAAAATAAACAAATATAGTACTTTACAATGGTACAGAGAAAAGGTAGCAAAAAAAGTGTACAGAAACTGGCAAAAAGGATTAAGTGTGGGAGGAGGTAGAATTAGAATAATATGTGACAAATATAAGACAATAACTCATAAAAAAGTTAAATGAAATGCCCAAGCTCAAGAGCAAAAGGATCCACATCTGAAGCTGAATGGTGACAAATGAGATCTGAGGTATATTAGGATGGCAGAGCATTATGGGTAAAGGGAGGAGCATGAGAGTTTTTGAACTGATCATCTGGTAGAAGCGGCCGAGTCAGATCAGAGTCTCAGATCTGAACCCATCAGTTGAGGAATGAATGAAAAGGTCAACATCAGATTCCTATTTATTTTTCCTAAATATGAATGATTTTGTCACTAGACTTATTATACTTCCTCTCAGTTTAGAATCATATGCAGTAAAGTATGTTACAAGTATATTACACTATGGTGAGTCTGAGTATGAACTTTTACACTTGGGTAATTAGCCAAGACGTTTTTGTAGATGAGGGTCATGATGTATAATTATAGAAATATAGTCCTGTACTGGTATGCATCACCAGTAGTCACAGCTATTTCAGTGCCCTGTTTTTGCTATTAAGCCTCTCACACATTAATTTACATAGTGAGAGTCATGGGCACTAGTCATTCCTTTATGAGATAGGAATGAGTATACTGGAACTGGTGTTTCCATACATGGCGTATTAGGGGTTTTCATATTTAGCCCTAGCATGTTATCTCTGTGCATGTCTGTTGAGGTCTAAGGGGTAACATGTAATGGAAATCTGCAAGGGCATGCCTCTCACTTTCATGAGCGATGCCGTTCACTATTGCCATCTGGAAGCCAGTGCCTATGTTGGTTCGTATTCTCTACCACAGATTCCAAATGCAGTCCACAACCTGGACTTGTGCTTCCCACCCAGAGAGGCAGAGAGAAAGTGAGCAAGGTCACTTTCATCACTTCTGTCTCTCTCCCTAGCCAACTCCTCTGGTGTTCAGGCTGCAAACAAAAGCTGGGGTGTCTGAATCATATTCAAGAGTTATGTCTGTATTCCACATAGCTTTATTTCTTAAAATGTACTTTTTTGAATAAAAAAATAAGTTACAAAATCATCCTTAATTATATTTTTTCAGTACAGGTAAAATATATAAACTATGGAAAGAGATTTTTTTTCTAACTGTAACCTCTAAATTCAGAAGGCAGTTTTGTGATTTACATAGTATGAACAAAACTTATGCCACTATTGTACTTTGCAGAAAAGGGCTGTCACATAGTTCTGTTCATTATCCATAGCATTTCTTGAGAAGTGATGTATGCATACAATTCCAGCATGAGATCTTGGCTGAGAAAACCAGCACAGCAAAAATAAATAAATAAATAAATAAATAAAACATTCTAATTCACTACACCTCTCTATTTTAATTCAAAAAATATGTGTGTCTAGTTTGAGATATTGGAATGTAGATTATGGAACTGTGAAGGATGGAAAGGTGATGAGAAGGAAAAGGATGAGGTAGTCAGGAAGTAAAGTAATGCAATGGAAAGACAAGCAAATGGAGCATGGAGTGAAAGATGGTAATGGAAGCAAAAGAACTGCCTGTAAGGGATTATTTTAATATGTAATAAAAGGAGGCACAGAATGATTGCACAAGTAATTAGAAAGAGCAATGGGGAGTCATAAGACCAAATGGAGGTGGTGAACTTGTATTTCCTCATTATTGTCTTTCAATAAAGGACTGAGTGTATACTGCAATGGAAAAGAAAGTCTAAGGCTTGCTACAGCTGGCATGATGATCAACAGAAACGTAAAGAATTATTAAGTGCAGTGAAGCGGACTCCGGTATTAAGTTTAGTCCATCTATCCAAAAATGCAAGAAAACATAGCTTCTAAACCTAGGCAAAGTTATTTAGCCATCAAAATCCTTGCCACAGGCAAAGTTGGTTAGCCACTCTTACTACTCTCTGACTGGATATATTTACAAAACCAAACCCTTTAGAAGCACTATAGCAGGTTTGTTAAAGTGGGCATAGAAAAAGACTCAGTAATTGTAGACCTGTCAGGCTGGCATCCATTTCAGAAAAGATAAAGCCTTCCACCCATGTGTTCTGTTGGTCTAGTCATTCCCATAGAGTCAGAGCAATAGCCTCTACTGATTCATTAAATTCCAGGGGTGAGTGTAACTGGTGCTGCCAGCTATGAAGTATCAGGGATTTTCACATTTGATTCCAGCATTTTCTCTCTGTGGATATTGAGCTCCACTAAAGAGGTAACATGCAGTTGGTACCTTTGTTAGCATGCTTCTCATTTCCATGAGTGATGGTGCCTCAGTCAATCCTGTGCTATGGAAGTTAGTGTCTCTGTTGATCTTCAGTCACCACCAGAGATTCCAAATGCAGTCTGTTGCATGGACATGTGCTCACCCATCCATTTCTAACAGTATTAGGTGAACAAGTTCTTCATTACTTTCCTCTCACCAGCTAGTTTTTTCAGTGCCTAGGCTGCTAACAACCTGCTGTAAATGCATCACAATTGTAGCTTTGTGTCTCTGTGTCACACAGCTAGTTCTGAGTAAAAAAGTACACATCCATGTTCAGATAATTATGCATTCCAGTAAAAGCACAATAAACTAAATACTGACCATGGGATGCATACACTTTGGTCACAAAATACATATGTATGTTGTGACCAAAGTTTATGCACCCCATGGTCAATATTTATTTTGCAGAAACTCTGTAGGTTATCCATAGCTTACATCAAGAAGTGATGCATACACTGGATCCATTCTATATTTTAATTCAGCAACAGGATTATATGTTTTACATCAGATCTTGAAACTATTAAGAGTATGGAACCCTGAAAGATGAAAAGGGTGATGGGATGGAAATGTATGAGATGATCTGGAAGAAAGGTAATGCATAGATGAGGAGAGTGATGGTAGCATGGAGTGAACATTTGTAGCGAAAGCAAAAAAAAAAACTTCCTGTAAGAGTTTATTTTAGTATGTAATGAAAGAAGGTAAAGTACACTATACTGAATTATGACACTAGCAGGTAGCTAGAGCTGGCAACAAGGAGGCAGCAGACCAAACTATGATGGTGAACAAGTACTTCTTCAGTATACCATTACATGAAAAAAATGACTACATACTGGAATGGAAAAGGAAGTCTGGGACTCAGTAGGTACATTGCCTACAGTTGGTATAATTATGGAAAGGGAGGTACTTAAAGTGCAGCAAAGGGAAATAAGTTATCAAGTTTATTCCAATTTCTTAAATGCATAAAAACATAAGTAGTAAGCCACATGCAAAGTTGTTCTGCTATTAAAATCCTTGCAGCTATAACAGTCAAGCTACAGGCATAGCCAGCCTTAGACATAGGCCAACTAGGTGGTTGCCTAGGGAGCCACTCTAGCTGGGGCTCTTTTCCAGTATTTGTTTGGTGTAGGTAGACCAGGATGGGGGCACCAGGTGATGTGGTGGGGGGCGCCATGGAGCCCATTTGCCTAGGGCACCAGTTGACCTAAGGCCACTCCTGGCTACAGATAAAGTTGCTTAGCCACTCTTACTACCTTTCTCTCAAGAGATATATGGAGCCAAAAACTGAAAAGCTATGGTTGTTTTGCTGCACAAAATGGACTTAGTCAAATAGCAAGTTACTACAAGCCTATCTGCTTATCTTTCCTTTCAGAAAAGATGGTGGAGAAAGTAGAGTATCACCTGTAAATTGCTAATTGTTTATGGACTTTGAGATATCCAATGACATATCAGGAAGATCCTGCTAATCTGATCCTTCCTATCTGGCTGGATCTTGACTGGAGACTGATCAGGAACCCTGGCGTTGTACACTACATGGACCTCAGAAGTACCCTCACCTTCATCTCGCACAGTAATTTAAATGGAAGGTGAAGGATATGTGGGTAAAGGGCAGATATCTTGTGAGGTACATTAGTAGTAAGCTGGTGTAGAATACTGTAGGTGGCAGTACTGGATGGCAACATCTCAAGACATCTTATGATATGCTTCAGTGGTCAGTCCTGGAAGCAGTATTTTTTGGCACTTTTGTGGCTTGGTATAACTTTGTGCTTGGGAAACCTATCAAACCTTTCTATTGTTGAGAACAATAATGATGCCATGGTAAAAACAGTAGATTTAGTCTGTAGTAGGACCTTAAACTGGAAGCATGGGCAGGTAAGGGAACCTTAACTTCATTGCAAAAAAAAAAAAAAAAGACAAGATTGTGCATTACTGGCTATTAGGGAATATAAATACTGGAAATGTTATACTGTAAAGTGAATTAAGAATAGCAAAGGATGAGCAAGATCTAGTTATCATAATGGCTCGCTCTCTGGACAAATCGCTCAGGGCAATGTCAGAAGTCTGTCATAAAATTTGCTTTCTACTAGGTTACTTTGAAAGATGCATTCATTTCTGGAGGCTGTATGACACAAATTTTATTAAACTGATGACAAGACATGACTGGGGACCCAGACTATGAGAAAAATTGTGAGGTACTAGTGTATGTGTATATAAAACTTACTCTGAGTCACCGTAAGGAAAAGAAGTCTGATGGAATCAAACCTGTGGCATTACAGGATGAAATTCCTTAACATTGCATTGCCTTAAATATCTGTGCTAACTACTATACTTACCCTTAACAGACCCACAGTTCCCTTTCAGGTTTGTATATCTATTAGTAACATACTTTTACTATCTAAACTACTTGTAGTGTAAACTAATCTTTAAAAGATGATATATGCATTCATGGACATAAAATAGAAATGCAATTAATATAAAACCAGTCTGACAAGCACAAAAATTCAAGAGCCATAAGTAAATATAGCTAACAAACAATATATTTTATTTCATATTTCTAAATTAATATTAATGTGTCTTAGAATATGGCACAGAGAGGAAAAATGCTACACTCCTCTTCCCTGGGCCAAATAAAACTTAGCAATTCTATTCAGTAGATGCATTCTGACTCTGCAATAGCTTCAGTTCAACAGATATATGAAAGTTCATTTCATCATAATTATTTTATCCTCCAGTGTAGCTGGCATCACTTGCCCTTTTGCTTTACTAGGTATGCGTATCATATAATGATGTTTTAAATATGGTTGTAGATCAAGACCATGAACCACAATCAAGATGGCTCAAATCCAGGAGTCAATTAAAGGCAATACAGATAAGTAGTGTTTCTCAGAATTTGTATCCCTGTAAAAAGCATTTGTTCACAATAAGCATCTTGTGCAGAGCCTTTCTCTTGAGAAAAAAAAATACATATTACCATAACGGAAGGAAAAGCCAGACTCTGGAATCCCATAGTACAGAGGCAGAAAAATCCAAGTGTTTACAATAAGTTACATCAATATCTGACAATGGAATTCTGTAAACTGAAAACCACACTCTCCTAATTATAATAATAATATTCTCCCTCATTTATTCAGGGATTATTAATGTTTTCACTAGTAAAAGTATGATTGTCACTGTTGAAGTGGCACCCTGACCCCATGTGCAAAAATGGGAAAAGGGGTTATGGATGGATGGATGGATGGACGGCTGGAAGATCAGCAGCTTTTCATTAGTTACAGAATGACTTTTCTCAATATCATTTCATAAAAACTGTAGCGTAAATCAATGTCCATTTTAGAAAGTTGATCATAATAATCATCAGTACCTGACCAGTCTTTCCAGTAGGAAAAATAAATAAAAATAAAAACAATAAACAAATACATGAAAAATCTCTTCTTAATTTATTCTGCCCATGCTCACTATTTTGGCTCAATACCTTTTCTTCAAGGAAATATAATTGTTCTTCTAGATAGCTTTGGAGTTAGACAACTGACATGCTCACCATTTGATCACTGCTGCAGTAAGTTATATGGGTTATACCTGCCAAGGATATAACAGATGATCAGCTTCCAAAGCTTAAGGAATCTTCCATGCATCCTGACCACTGTCAGCTTAACCAGAGCTGGAGAAAATCAGTGGTATGGGTGCAAAACCTTGAGTCTTCCTGCCACTGAACAGCATTCATTTTGCAGGCATTCTAGGAAAGACAGTAGACTAGCATTTCTCAGTTGCTTGGCAGGTAAGTTCCTTTTTGGGAAAAAAATACGCAACTTTATGGCTGAAACAGTATTTTTAACTGAATTTGTTTTATGCCATGATTTTTCTGTTTTTTGGACTGTCACACAACTTTTTTCAAGTTAAAATACATTTCTTTTATTACTTTTAATGTAAAGTTTGGATTTTGTAATGTTTACCCTAACTTTTTCAAAGAACAGTTGTGTTTAGGGGCTGGGGCAAATGTATGTTGCCCTTTTTGAGATGTTTTTAATGTGAAAAGACTATTTTTTTCATACTTACCTTAGGTTGGGCATTGAGCTGGCACCTCGGCGTTTTGTAAAAATCTACTGCCAATCATTAGTGGACCAGAGTTTCGCTGTGGCGACCCCTTACCGGGAAAAAGCCGAAAGACAAACAACAACCTTTTACTGACCATTGCTCTCCTTTTTACCTGAGTTTCAGGATTCTTTCATGAACAATTTACTGGTTCCTTGGTTCTTCCTGCCTCTGGCTACAAAAGAAACATTTCTAGACAGCCTTTGCCCCTTTAGTAGGGTACTAGTTTGCCTCAGTCACAGATGGGTGACTTTACAGTGGCCATTTCTGGGGCCGTAGACCACTCATCATCTTTTTGGTTTTCTCTGGTGTAGTCCCTTCAGTCACCATACACTGAGAATTAGACATGCCCTCTGTGGCTATTGGAATGTCTTTGGTGGGCATAGGAGTATCACTCTTTTCAGACTCAGAAGGAGGAGAGGGGAATTCTTCTGTGCCTAGCTGGACTAGGATGGCTGTACCCAAGGATGTTGTCCCTGACAGGAGATGGACTGCTGTGCCATAGAAATTCCTGTCAAAAGAAGCAGAAAGTTAAATATTTATCTTCTCCCATTTCAATTACTTTAGACAGGAATGATTTATTGGGCTTAGCTTAGGGCTTGGTTCAGATTCTTACCAGTAAATCCAAAATGAAAGGAGCTAAAAGAAAAAAGGAATTCTTCATTTTTCTGAGTATTCCCAGTGGATGAAAAAAAGAAATGATTGTGAGGGAACCACTGCTGTTTTTCTCTTCTGGAAACTGATTCTGATGAAGGCATTCTTCTGATTGTCCCTTGGAAGAATTTTCTTTTTCCTGAAACCATTTCTAGGACAAAACAATTGTTTCACTGGGAGCATAATGACATTCCAGTTTCTTTGAAAAAATACTATGGCATATAAACTGGTCAGCACAGTGGTGCAGCAGATAGTGTTGTCAACTCATAGCAAGAGGTTGTCCAGTTCAATTCTCAGCTGGGGTGCTTTCTCTCTAGAGTCTACACGCCCTCCCTGTGTTCATGAGGGCTTCCTCTGTATGTTCCAGTTTTCTCCCACATTCCAAAGACATGCAGTAGGTGGACTGGACACTCTAAATTGGCCATATCTGTGAAAATGCATGTGAGTGTGTGGTACAGAAGAATGGCAGGAGAGGGCTAACCATGCAGTTTATGAACCTTGTCTCTAGATGATTGTCACTGCTGAAATGACATCCTGAACCTATGTGGAAAAATGGGGGAAAAGAATTGTGGCTGGTAGCTAGATGGATGGATTATAACTGGAATTTCCTACACCTATTCCTGTTCTTCCTGTTCTTATAGTCTTGTAGGAAGTTTTTATTACAGCCGGTAAGATGCCTGATAGGCAGCATGCAGCTTCTCAGAAGGCACATAGATTGTATAACATTCCTCAGTCTTACAAATTCTTATGTAATCCCAGATCTAATACTGAAAATTCCATGGCAAATCCTTCTGCAGCTAGACATTTAGTAAATACTAATCCCTTCCCCTCTGACAAGGATGTGAAATGTTTTGATAGACTTGGGAAAAGAGTGCATTCCTCTGCCATTCTCATTTTCAGGATTCTTAATTGTCAAGATCACGTTATAGTTTTTGCTTGCTTCTTTTGAGAATATGAAGAACATTATCACTACTTTCTCATCACCTGAGGGGAAATCTTCTCTGAATACTCTTAATGTTTCTGTTTCTCATGTAACCAAACATTCTTTAAACTTTCTGAAGCAGCTACTGGGTCTGCTATGAGAAGATTTGCATGTAACATTCTCATAATTTAGTTGAGAATGTTAGAAATTCTGAATTCTCCATTTGATAGAGAAGTTGTATTTGGGCCATCTGCTGCTGAAGAACTGAAAACGTGATGAGAGAGGGAAACTGATTCAAGGGGTGACTGGTATTTTTCAGCCTTCTTCTCCAAGTTTGTTAACGGTTTTGTTCCTAACTCTGGATTCTTTTATGAAAAGGAACATGATCAGCATCAATAAACATCTGTCAAGATGATGTTCATAAAACAATTGCAAGAAGAAGGGAGAAGCCTCCCAGAAACCAAGACAGTCCAGCAAATCTGACTATTTACAAATTATAAGCCCCCTTCCCACTCTGGCAGTCCTTTAAGTCTTCCACAAAATCTGGTTCTCCATTGCTGGCTTTGGCAACAGATAATCTCAGACAAATGAGTTTTGGGAGTGATCCATCAGGGGAACAGATGGCAGTGGGAGTCCCTTACTGCTTTTCAGGGGACTCTGTCTCATACATCAGATCAAAGTTCCCTTTTTCTTTCTAATATCCGGGATCTGTGCTCCTCTTTCCTTAACACAGAAAAGTTCTTTTTGTCAAGATTGTTTCTATTACCCAAAGAAGAAGCTTCATGGAAGCCAGGCTTACATCTTTCATAAGTTCATAGGAGATTACTAGGCTAACTGCTTAAGAGCCCATACAAGCCTAGCCAATTTAACCTGATTTTGCCAAATACATGACCCCCTGGGGCAAGAGGATGGCATAGACTTATACTCGAGTATTTTAAAGATTGCCCCTACCTTAAGGGACATAGGCATTACCCTAGGTGTGCATTTTGGATTTCCCATCCATTGATCCAAACTTCATTTGAAGAGGGCCTTCCTTAATCAATTAGTTTGTGAAAGTCCTTTCACAATCTGTTATGTCTTATTCTTCCTTTCAGTTTTTTGGTAACTCTAGATTTAAATGATGCTTGCCATCAAATTCCTATACTCTCAGATTTCATACTTCTTTTAACATTTACTGTTTGGGCTATCCACTGCTCCAAGGATATGTATGAAGTGTCTTACACTAGTGATATCCTGTTCACAGTTTTCCTTATTTAGACCACTTGCATATATTTGCAGCTTCTTTTTATAGTGTCAGGAATCTCTCATTTGGGCAAGAGATTTCCTTTACAGACTAGGTTTCCATTCTCCCTTCCAGCCACTATACAGTCTTTAACAACAGATGCCTCAGACTTTGTTTGTGGAGTTATGTCTTTGTGAGTAGATGTGCAGTGTCTTTCAGACCAAAAAGGCAGATCAAAACACATAAACTTAAAAAAGATGCTGGCAGTTATGAATGCACTCAACTCTCTCAGTCATGTGTAGTCTACAGAACCTCTACAAGTGATTACATCATAGTGATGTGGCACATAAACAAACAGGGAGCTCCAGATCTTAACCTCTGTGCAGATTAGCCTGTGTAGCTTAGGATACATTTATTCTACCTAATTTCACCTTATAAACACCTTACAGTCAGCTAGAGCAAAACATTGTGACAAGACAACTTGAGCAAAGCCAGGACAGATTCTCAAAAATGAAAGTTGAATGGGGGGGGGGGGTCTTCCAGGACTTGATTTAGCTGTGGACAACACCTCGGGTAGATCTATTTGCCTCCATTCACAAAAAACAACTGTCAAAACTCCACTGCACTGGACTCCTTGCCAGCATGGTAGAAAACAGAAGCATTCTCTTTTTCTTGGATGAGAATGTTCTTGTATGCTATTCCACTACTATCTGGGGTCATTCTGAAGATTCAGAATGGCTGTCCAAAGGTAACTCCATTCTGGTTCATAAAACAGTAGTTCTCCATTCTTTTGGAAATGGCCAAGAGCAGTTACCACAAACTTCCTTATAGACTAGACATAGTCACACAAGACAGGAGTTGCACGATACATCCCAGCCTGAAACAACGTCAAGTAACTGCCTGTATGATAGAGTGCTAATACCTTTTAGACACCTATTTTCTGAGGATGTGTAGCAAGTATTAAAGGAGGCAAAGACACCTGCCACTAGGAAATAATACATTAGCAAATGGAAAATACTTGGTAGTTGGTGCCATAGTAATAAGCAGGACCCCTTTTAAGGCTACTATTTTGTTGGTTCTGCAACATTTGTGTGAGTTATTACTCTCTGGATTTCCCTACTCTCCTCTATCAAGGTTCATTTGTCAGCCATTTCATCATGTCATGGATCATACTCTTTCAATGTGTTCCCATGTCAGGATGTTTTTGAAAGGGGTTTTGCTTATCTGTGCACCTAGACAACAGGTGGCTCCTCCTTAATGACAACTTTGTTTTGGAAAAAAAATCATTTCTACTCAATTTCAACCAACTCATTAGGCTGATTTGAGGTTCTTAACATGGAAAACAATGTTATTCAATGCTCTGATTTCTGCAAGCAGATTGTCTAAATTGCAAGGTCAAATCGTGGGTCAATCTTATTTTCCACAAAGGTAGGGCTTCTTTGAGTACTAATCCTTCACTTATACCTAAAGTGGTATCTGAGATTACTTTGAACCAAGTTATCCATCTTCTTCTCTTCTTTCTAGAATCTAAAAATGAAGGAGAAGAAATTTTTCATACTAAAGATGTCCACAGACAACTTAGATACTATCTTGACAGAACTAAAATCTTCAGAAATTCTGATCAGATCATTTCTTTGAAGGTAAGAAAAAAGGACAACTTGTGTCAAAGCTGACAATTTCCATACAGTTGTCCCATGCTATTTCCTTTTATTATTCCCAGCATTACAAGTCAATTCCAAGCAGGGTCAAGGCACATTCTACTAGGAACTTGGCTTCTTCAGTGGGATTTTGGAAAGGGGGACTCAGGAAGTATTATAGAGGCAGCAACATGGTCCTATGTAGGTACCTTTACAAACCACTACAAACTAGACTCTTTTTCCAGGTCAAAGCAAGCTTTGTCAGGGCCATACTCCAGGAGCTCCTGGACCCTCATCCTTCCTTCTCTCAAACCTTCTGAGCTATGGTATTCTACCCATGTAGTTAAGGCTACTGCAGCACCAATCAAGTTTTTTAAGTAAGTTTACCATAACAACAGATGCCTGAATGATGCCTGCTGCAGTAGCTACTCCCTCATTCCATCCATTCCTCTATCCCACAATGTTTTTATGTAATTTTTGTTACCATTGTGTAAACACTGATTTTTATTTATCTAGCATTGTCCTCTTTCAGGACTCTAGTTTCCCGCTTTGTGTTGACATGAGAGCTCTGATGGAACTAGCAGCCAGACCGTTAATGTTTTCCTGCTCTTCTTCAGCTCCCAGTGGTCTGGGGATGTGGAAGGTGCCCTGAAGCATTGGAAGCTGTTTGTTATATCCTTGACAGGATATAACCCATATAGGTAAGGCTACTGAAATAGTGATCATTCAAATGTCTAATGTTTGCTTACACAACTGTAAAATAATTATGTCTGTTACAATATGTGATGACCTGGAGCCAGACGATAGTGAACTCTTTTTAACTCTGGGACCAAAATACAAGTATTAAAGAGATGAAGACCATCCACTCATCAGAAACACTCTACAGCTGTCTGATATATACCATTATAATGGAATCTGTTTCTGTGGTCAAATTCTGTGAAGGTTTAGTAAGGCTGTGGCTATAAAAGGGTACATAGAAATAAAACACCATACTCCCAGGCATAGTTTGCATTAAACTCAAAGATAATTCTGGGAAGAGTGTTATGCTTTTACATTGCAAAGAATAATTACATGTTACCCTTTTCAGAATTCATTATAAATTAAAATCTTATATGACTCTTCACTTGGTACTGCTAAGTTCTGAACATTTGGGTCTTTATAACATTTTCATTTATTTCATCCAAACATGCATATTTTGCAAAAATGAAACAATCCAAGAACATGGAAGTACATTACCCTGTATTTTGACAACAGTATTTAAATGTTTAAAACAACTTAAATATTTGTAGAATTTGGGCATGAGTTTTCTTATGGTAAAAGAAAGTTAATTTTCAAATACACATATCCACTTACAGAGGTGCTGTGACTAAACAGTGGAATTTATTTTATTTATCCATTAGTGACTAGGTTAGACCTACTACACTTAGTGGCATCTTTTCATGGGAGACTCAAGGTGATATTTCTGCTACTATGAGAAATTTGGATTTTACTATGAAATGGAGACTTCCTGAAAGTCAACATGCTGAAAGGATGAAAAAAATGCCCAAAATTCAAAAGGGGGGGGTAATTTTTACTTGTTTTTGCTGGGGGGGGGGCAACGTCCACCCCTCCCAATATATATATATATATATATATATATATATATATATATATATATATATATATATATATATTCCCATTCCACAGCCACACCAACTCAAAGAAGTTGAGAAATCTCCCAAAACAAATAATTGCACACACTTAGAAACTGCATGGCAATGATTACTTATGGGAAACAGCATTCTGTGTTTTGCCTTTCGTATTTTGTTTTTCTCCTTGCCACTGACTCTCAAACAATTTCACCTTGATCATGTTCATGGGAGCTGGAAATTTGGCCAGTGCATCTGGGAACTTCCTCTAGTATTTTTGATAGGTACTGTAGGATCTTTTACATCCAACTCAGCTACAAGCAACTCAAGCAGATGGGACCCCTGTTTAACACCTCATCCAAAGGACAAAAAGTAAAAAAAACAGAAATACATATTTTAAATATAGTTTGGCAAATAAAGAGAATACTGTAATAAAACAAAATAATTGTAGTCTGAAATAATACAGAACTAACTAGTCAGTTATCACTTCTGTAAGAGAATGCAGATCATGATAATTTCTGTGTCCACAAACACCAGTTTTCTGAAGGTTGCCAAGAGTTAATGAAATTACATATTTTTCAGTCATTCACAGCCAGTGCACATATCTATTCACAATTATTACAGTGTTTATTTTTCTGTTTTATAAAGTACCATGATAATGATACTTAAGTGCACACATGTGCTTTATTTGCAGGTTCTGATTCTCAGGGTCTCACAAAGAAGTCCCAATAAACATGTACAGGTGCCTAGTATATAAACAGCTTAGATTATCAACAAGTAATACATAAAAAGACACAATAAAACATTTCCTTTTTTTATCTTCAGTGACTTCATGATCATTTTTAGTACCATTTGTACAACAGTTGAGAAATATTACTACCGTCTGTCCTTACGTGAAATTTGTAGCAAACTGTCTAAAATCTGTGTACCATTGCTCAAGAACAGAATATACTGGAAGCTGCAGGAATTGTCTCAGAAGATAATCCACAGCAACTTCACTTTTACTTGACTGAATATTTACCAAACAAGGACGAGATACAGTATCTGTCAAACATTATGTCTGTCCACTTTCACCATCGTGATGCAAAAATAAACAAACTAAATAACGTCAGCAGGCTACTAATGGAACAGCTTAGCAACAATTTTAGTCTTGGTTCTTCCACTATGTAACATGTCTTTTCCCAGTGGGAGTAAGTGTTTGCAGTTGTAGCACAGCAATGTGTATGGAAAAGTCTTAAATAGGTGAAATACCAATCTTGTTTATGCTTGAGTAGTTCATCAGTATAAAATGCTATGTTAAAAGATAAAATAAATTCAACTTTACTTTGTACAAGCAATATTAAACATTAGTGCTATATTCAAGGAAGAAATTTAGTCTGCATAGACTGAAAAAAAATCAAGGCTAGCAAGACCATATATGAAATCAATACATATTATTGTTATAAAATGAACATTTATTTGTACCAAATATTGCACACTTCGATGCCATTCCACATAGAGCTGCACCCAGTCTCCCTTGGGTTAAAGGTCCAACTAGTTCTTAGTTTTATAAACTAGTATTTATATGCTCTTAGACATTTCTAAATTAATTCAATACTTTCTTGAAAGATGGAGTTTGTTGTCACAATGAGCTTAGATGGGCACAATATCAAAATAAACACAAAGTACATATTTATTCTTGGATGAATTGGGAGTATTTCTATGATGTCTGGGAGAATCTGGAGTATTTCTATGATACAAGTTTGCATATAATGCATTAAATCTGCTCTGATCTTTGAAGCTTGCCAACATCTATCCATCAATCCATCAAATACACAAAGGTAACACAAATGCTATAACTGCCTTTTATTTGCAGAAGTTACCTATATACTGGGTCTTACGTGCTGCAGTGTAATAGGATAAGAGCTAAACAATGCAGAAATATTAAAAGACTACCACAGTACTTTTGTTTTGTGTAAATTGTGTGCCAAAATATTTTTCTAGTTAGACTGTTCAAAGGATGGAGTATAGAAAAGGTGCACAATGATTTTTGATTGCTACTGGCTCATTTGCAGCATTACAAAGAATGTCAAACATATATTTTCAGTGCAAAATATACGTAAGGATCATACACTGGATGAGTGCTTATCATCATTATCTACGTCCTCAAACATGCAAGAGTATATTACTGTAATAGTCGACAATTTGTCATGGCTTGCTCAGTCTGTCACATGCTGAAAAGAATAAATGACTGGCACAAAATATACAAAAATAAATAAAACCTTTCAGTCAAGTTTTCTATGTGAAGATTGTTTCTGTGGTTTATACACATCACAGCTGGAATTTTATGCCATATCTCTTCCAATAAATGTGACTGCAGCCTCATAAACTTAAGAATATGTGAATTGAAGAATTTTGATGGTTATGACTCTTGTGATACCAGTGAGCTAAGATTATAATAAACATGATTACAAAAATTCAGCTGCTACTCAAAGGCTGTTGCTGCCAGACTAACTTAAATCACAGTTACTTGCTGTGCACCATTCAGAGCATTACCATCATTAGCCCCCCCCTTTCTCCAAAATACCTTGCCCAAAAGATCATCCTCTTCCTGTCCCCTACTGATCCCATCCATTCTTCCTAGCAAGGGGCAAGTGTAAGATGCATTCATTCCACAAATGGAGAGAGATATTGGCCCATTTGTTCTCTGGCCAGAGTGGGAGCACTACTGCTCCATTCACTCCCCTTGCTGAACGAGGGAGGGTACAACAGAGTTGATTAGCATGCTGTTGTCATGTGAGCTCCCCTCCCAATCATTGTCCTAATACTTCCTTATGACAGCTGAGAATGTCACTGCTCTAATTAAACTACCTTCACTTACCTTGGACTACCTCCACAGTTTATGTACACAGCACAATGCTAAGTACTGTACCTCTATTCTCTAGCTGAAGTCAGTGATGGTGCAACAGGCACATCACCTCCTCCTCAGTCAGAATGAGTGATCTAACCAAACCACTTACTCACCCTGACTCTTCCATTGACACGAGGTCCTAAATGAGTCATTTGAGTTGCAGGCAGAGCTTTATCACTCTAAGCTACATGGCCAGGGTTTGTTCATCTCCTGCCCTTTAGGATACCTGGAAAATTCTGCTGGATTTGGGCTATCTGCACTCAAGAAGTGTGTTAGTTTGCTATGCTGAAACACTCTGTCTTACAGCACTGAAAGCCAACAATAATCTCCAAAATACAACTGTAAATACAACCTGTTTTTCCTGAATGCCATCACATTCTAGTTCCCAGAATACAGAATATTTGAGACATGCTCCTCTGAGCTTTGTGGACCAAAGGGCTGTTGCAGTGAGAGATTTATCTTTTAAATTTGTAAGGAATAATTTTTTCTAGTTGAAGCCAGTTTAAATTCCTGCCAACTGGCTTATATCAGACAGAGGTTTACTGCCATCCACATGCCTTGAGGTTACTTAGAGTGCTTAGCTATATTAAGCTGGTGTTTGTCAGTCAAACAGTATGTTGATTTGCTCTTAGGTTATGTGGCTCAGTGGTATACTTAATGGTAATACAGCTGTAATTAAAAATGATAGCAAAAAGAAGTGAACTATTTTGAGCCTACCTTAGACAGTTCAATATTAAATGTCACATTACTATATACTTTGTTGACTGATGCTAGCCTGCTGCCACAGTGACTGAAATGCTTTAAACATCTCTTAGAGCTCTTTTGCAGCTTTAGATGTTCTACATTGCAGCAATTTAAGTCAAGCTCATCCAGACAGTCTTGCTGGATTAGTTTTGGCTATACCAGTCAAAAGGTATGCCCATTTGTGGTTTTGGTATGACCCAGAAGCAAGGCAGCAATGATACAAAATAACATACATACAGAGGACTAGTATTAGCTTTGATTCAGCACTGATAGTACAAAATAGAGTAGTATGGTTGTTTGGTGTTCTGGGCAAACTTTTTTGATGCCCCACCATCACAGATGAATAGCAAAAAAGGTCATGTCATCTCAGACTCAGCAAAAAGTCTTTCTTTATAATAATAATAATATGCATATATTTTTGCAAATCTCATACAAGTACCTCTCGTTTGGTGTACCTCCACAATTAGAGTTGAAGTTGAAAATGAGGTGCAAAAAAGTAACCTTGGGATCAACACAGAGTTATTATGTATACAAAATAACCTTTTGCAACACTTTCATAAATACTTTCTGCTACACTGTAGCAAAGAACTACAATTGCTCCTTGCTTCAGTTCCTTACAGATAATGTCATTTAACCAATTACTGTTGCTCTACTGCTTTCAGAGAGTAATTAGCACCTCTTCCAGTCATGCCTACTAATAGCCTGCACCTAGGGCAGTTACCCCTTTATCTTGCCCTTGCAACAGCTCTGAAATAATGTTACAGTGCTTAGTACATATTGAGAAAGTAATGACTAAAGCTATTCAATGCCACAGTGACTAAGATGTCTTCTTGCCCCCTCCTTTATTTGTAGCTGTTGTGTTTACATCCTTTACATAACTTTAACCTTTGTAATCCTCATAATACAGACACATTTAAAACATCCAGTATCATTGCTTTTCCTTCTGGCTTTATGATTGCTAACTTAAATATTCAGGTAATTAAATTGTGCTTGTCGGACAGTCATTTCATCTGTTTGTCTCTCTCTCTCTCTCTCTCTCTCTGTCTCCATTTAGCAATTCATCAAAAAATCTGCTAAAAGTTCTTCCTGAAAAGAAATCACTTGTGGAAGACAAGATAATTTAGAGGAAAATGGATAAGCCAATAAACAATATCTGGTACAGTATTATATCTACAATGTGCTAAAAAACACTAAACAAAGAAGAAATATGGTAATTATTGGTTGAAAGAGGTTCTTCCAGTAGGTTATCATTTTAATAGACAAGACAGATCAGAGGCCTAGCAAATGAGTCAAATATAGTATGAGATGATAGGGAAAACTCAGGTTTGGGGAGCAGATATTACAAAATGACATTAAAATGGATTGAAGGAAGCTAGACTGCAAGTTGGGCTTTATAATAGGGATCAGATTCTCTACCATGGGTTAAAGGAGAAACTTCAATGGAGGAAGAAGGGTTTAATAGACACTGGTCCAGTGACTAAGCTAATGCAGTTGTTAACTGAAACTAGAATGGATGCAGGGATAACCAATAGGGCAATAGCAGGGTCTATCAAGCTATAATAGACAACTGAGGACAAGCAGATGAAATAAGAGAGAACTGGGAAAGTCAGTTGGATATATGAAGGAAGTATACCCAAAGATGTGCAACTATTTCAAGGATATTTATAATTTTTGGCTAGAAATGTTTACACCACTGTTTTTTTATTCTCCTGCCAAGCTAAATAATTTATATAAGGTTGTATTTAGGAGTTACTGGAGGTGGACTGATGCAAACTTCGGGAACTGGAGTTATATATTCTGGGAATGCAAAGGGCTAGAGGAGTTCAAGAAAGACACATAGAACCTGTTGTATAAAACTGGAGATACAGATTTAATTTGGTTCAGGAATCAGTTACTGTTAGGATAGGTACCTGACTGGAAATGAGATAAGATAAGGAAAATTTTGTTAAGTCTTGTTTTGTTAACAGCAAAGCAATGCATAACCAGAAAGTGGAAGAAGCACAATCCAACACTGGCTGATTTAATGGGTCTAATAAAGGGGATTTAACAATATACATTAAAAATTGCAAACGGGATAGTTAGCAGAAAGATTAAGTTGACAAGAAACTCATGGGATCAGCTGTTGCCAATAAGTGAATAACAATCATAACTAGTTGAAGGTATACATTCATTTTTAAGTGCAAGACAAAACTAAGAACTGGAACTGGAATGACTTGGACTGCAGTTTATAGAGGTATATTTGGAAAATAGGGCATGATTAACTCAAAGAATTTGCCAGTGTATTTTTTATCTGTGCCAGGCTTCTTTAACATATTGACTGCATGTGATTCTATTTTACTTGGTCTTTTTTTGGATCGTGTTTTAGAATACTAATAAAACACTGTCTTGCAAACTTTTTCCTGAAACTAGAAGCCAGTGAGTGTGCTCTCTACCTATAGTAATGTTTCCTTAAAGTATATTTTGATTTATTACTCAGCATTTGTTACATATATATCATCTTTGTGTTTTGGAATAATCTCTTTTATATGCAGAATATGGTTCAACAGTGAATCACACCATATACCTTAAAAAAAGCTTGAATGTAGTCATCTTCAGACATTACTTTTGTAGTGTGGTAGTTCTTCAAGAAAGCACTATAGATTTTTTTAGGGTATATGACCAGGGCTAATTTATAATCTCAGACAATTGTTTATAGAAGTATACTCACTGGTGTTGGTTTTACTGCTTTTGAAATGCATTGAATATGGCTCATCACTACTTTTGTTATTCAGCAATACAACTTTCCTGAACATGTAGGTAGTCCAGGTGTGGTTCCAGAACCACATTTCTGGTCATTCTATAAGAATCAAGATACACAGTGCTGTCTTATGAAGCTCATGTTTTGGGTGAGATGCCTAAGGGTCACTTTTCTTTTATTCATTAATACTCTAACTTCAAGCACAATATTCACCTGCTACCCTTTATGCATACTGTGTTAGACTAAATCCATATTTTTATAAGTTAAAAAAGCCATTTTTTTGAATGGCATTCCTAACTTAAAGGAACTTGCTGCTAACAAATATATCTCATTTAAATATGTTTGGCTTGATCCTTTGTATACTTGTGCATATTAAATTTAATGGTAAAACTGAAAAGCTAATAAACCTACCTATTATAAAATTACTCACTTCTTGTTATGGAGCAAAATAATTACCCGAGTTTTGATTCTAAATCTGAGGTATGTTTTTTTTGTTTGTTTTTGTCCATGTTTCCACTGGAGAAAGCTGCTTACTTTCATTTTCATTAAATTAAAATCGGTGAATTCACTGTTCATGCCTATAAAAATTATATTATCACTATAGATTTCTTTATGGGGATGGAGGCTGGAGTAACAAAAATTATCTTGTTTTCCAAACCTAGTTCTTTAACATGCAATATTTTACACAGATATGCACTCCCAAGCCAGATGCTACATCCTTCTAACTCATTCATTTTATTTTACTTAATGCTGATTGTCTGTCTCAATCTCTTCATCTTGGATAAATGTTAGTACTGGAATGAAAACCTTTGCAACACTGGGACTTTGTAACTGGAATCAATTATCTACTGTGCTAAGAAACACTCAGTTTCATGCTTTTAATAATATTTTTTATTAAAAAGATTTTGAGGAAGTAATGTAACCTGTGTTAATAGTTTAAATGCTGACCGTTTTTTGTAGTCAAATGTTTAGTTATAGTGCTGACAGCTTTTCTGTAAAACATTCTTAACTATTCACTGCTGTATATGCACGCAGCCATTTGAAAATGTCAACTTTGTTATCTTCTGCCTATTGTAGTATCGTGAGCACAGCTTAAGAATGGTCCAAGGGGTTCTGTGTTTTAAACCTGTTTAAATGAAAATAACATAAAGCAAAATAGTTTAGATTTGTTTTAAAATTGATAGCAATATATGAATTTATATTATATTATCAAATAGATTTTAATGATTGGCATGCAGTACAGCTGAGTGCCAAATCCTGACCTCATAGGGATTATTATCCCATTGTGTAGCTACTGCACTCTGTGCATGGGTTACACATGCAAATGCTCTCCTCACTAGGATCACACATGATTCACAAGCATTATATCTGCTTACAGGCTGGTCCCAAAATGTTAACTATGTAATATTCACAACTATAAAAGGTGAGAAGCAACATCAGTTCCGGGGGGGGGGGTCCTTAACATCTTAGCAAAACACTACTGGAAGTGGAGTCCTCTGCTGTGCAGGCAAACTTGTTGCCACAACAACACATATTCCTGCCCCTGCTCAGTGATTTTGCTAAACTCTGATCAATGGGAACTTGCCTTACACTACATTTTGGGTTCCCTTATTGCCATATTATGTCAATGACCTAACTCCAACTGCCTAATGAATGACATATTTTTATGAGTCATTGTGGTACATAACAGTACACCACAGACCAGTAGGGAATAACTAGTTGATAAGCTATAACAATTGATCCAATGTCCATTTTCATCCAATTCAACCTTTGGGTTATCGGTAGGTTTACCACCTCTCACTCTTTGTGAGGGACAGTCCCTCTTTGGGCAGCTGTGTCCTGTGAAAATAACTAAAAATTGGCAAATTGTCTGAGATTTTAGGACCAAAAATATTTCACATGTTCTTTAATTGTTGCATAAAACACTTATTTTGTTTCTGACCAGAATGTTATATAGCATAGCATAATCAACTTGAATGCTACAAGAATAGGCTGTTATTTTGGCAAAAAAGGTGGAACTCTGTCCTCTGTACACAGTCCATGAGTATGTTTTGCCCTGCAAAATCTGACATTTCTACAAAAGATGTCCACTTTGGGCATTTGAAAAGGTAGTAGTCCTAATTGTTGGATCTGACAGTTTTCAGTCCAGAGGCGGTGACAGTTTTGAAGTTTCAAATCCAGGTCTGTGACTCCTGTCCTATCCATAATTCCCTCCATCCCTGCTTAGCACATCAGATCTCATTTGCTGCCTGAAGCATGCAGATGCGTATCCAAGGGTTCCCATTATGATGATTTTTTTCTTCTATTTTTGCAATTTTGTAGTAATCCTCTCCTGTCCCATTTATCCTTATTTTCATATTGTGATACTAGTTACATTTTATAATAATGTAATTGTGTTTAGAATTAAATGGAGCTAGTCTTTTTGGCTTCTTTTTCCCTAGTTGAATTTTTCTAGCTGTGATATTTTTTCTTTCTGAACTTATTACTCTTAAACTATATATATAAATACATATGTGTGTGTATGTGTCTATATATATATATATATATATATATATATATATATATATATATATATATATATCTTTTTTTTATGTATATATATATATATATATATATATATATTATTTATATATATATATATAAATAATGATAATCCTAAAGTAGAATTCAGTTCTTTATTTTACTGTTGATAGCTGTTCTTTTTTTCTATACTTTGATAATTGTTTTTCCATAGTAACAGTTTTTTGGTCTGCTGTTATGACTAATAAGGTGCAAGATTTTAAAAAGTACATGGCTTATGGGCACAAAATTCCCTTACAGGCTCAGCACTCCCAGTGCGTATACCACTTGGGTGCTGCACCTCTTCATATTAAATGCAAAGCCTGTGCCTCTTTTGGCTTCAGAGCCATCCAAGCAAGAAAGGAAAGGCTAATCTGGAAAAGTCTGCTACCCCTCACACAAGTCTACGTAGACCTCTTCATCTATTGCTTCTTCTTCCCCCGATAAGATGCAAAACAAGTCCAAAAAAAAAAAGAGAGCGAGACATTGAGAAGAAAAGGTCAAATGAGAGGGATGCAGAAACGAAGAATGAGAAGCCAAAAACAGGGTCTCTTGATCCAGCTTTATCTCTGGGCCCAGATCCTAACATTTGTCAGAAGTTGAATCTGACTGTTCCTTGGGCCCAATCTTCCTCTCATTGGTCCTGTTTTTCACTGGAGCTGGTGAGCCCAGGACTGCACTCTCCAATGCTCCAAGAGAGGAAGTATGCCAGGCCAACTTCTGCGGCATTGCTGAGATCTGTCTGGTCACCTAGAAGTCTTACGGAAATGGACATCGATAGAATGATATGGACATTTTTGAGAAAGCAAATTCAGCTTGAGTTTCTTCCAGTGCTTTTCATCTCGAATACACTGGGTACTGGTCCAACAACACCTCCTTTGTTATCTCTGGTACTGGTCCAACAACACCTCCTTTGTTATCTCTGGTACTGGTCCAACAACACCTCCTTTGTTATCTCTGGTACTGGCCCACCCTCTGGGACTAGTCACCATGGGTCCAGGGTCCTCCAGTGTGCTTTTGCTGGAGCAACATTCCTGGCAACTTCCACACCAGCAGAATCCTTGACTCTCTTGACTCCAATGTGTTTGGATCAGGATGTGTCTTGGAGCAGAACCATCGACTCTAGGGTTCAGGAAGATGCATCGACTCTGAAGTTTTCAAAACCATCTCTTCCTCTCTGGGCTTTGGCTCTCTACAACTCAGGTGTGAAGTTGCTCTCAAAGACAAGGCTCAGCAGGAGAAGGAAATCTCCTCCATTAGTGGGTGGAGGTTCAGTTCCTTAGGCACAAACAGCAGTTTCAGCTTTTGTGCACTTCAGAAGGGTTCAAAAGGAAAAGTGTCATCTTCTTGCTTGGATCCATCCCAACCTAAGTTGAATATTGCTTCTCCTGTAATTCATTCTAAACAATAGGGACAGTCAGTATCAAGAGGCCCAGATGTCACTCAATACATGAGTTCCCAGTCATATTTGGACACATCTGGTATCTCCCCTGGACACATTCACAGAAAAAAGACATGCAAATGAAGCACTTGGACTTCTCAAAAGTGTTGGTCACTAAAGCTACAGACTTGGAGAAAGGTGAAGGCTCCCCCAGATCCCCCTTAGAAGATGCCACTTTTGGCAATATCCTCAAACTGATGAAATAACAAGGGGATTGGACCACCAATTACTCTTCACCTGATAAATCTGTATTCCTCAAAGCCTTTGGTGATAGTTCTTTTGTGTCCTGGGTGGTACTACCTGCTGATCCCCTTATAAACATTGTGGCTCAGTGGGCTTGGAAGGATCCTGATGTAGTAGAACTGATTCCAAAAAAAGCCACAAAGGATTTTAGTTGCCCCAAGGACAGGAAACATTGGAACCAAGGTCCACCTTTTGATGCCATGGTCATACAGGCAGCCTCAAAAAAGGAACTATATGAAGAAAGTTCTTCTGTCCACCCCTCCCCTTATAGGTAATGAAGGGCTTTTGACTGATTCAGAAAATGGCCATACAAGCCAGAGACATTTGCTGTCAAAGTGCTGAACTACTAAGCTCATATGACACGTTTCCTGAGGGACTTGACCAAAGAACTCACCGAGTCTCTCTCTTGGGTAGCTTACCAGAGGATGTTCAAAAAACTGCAGACTCCCAACTGACTTCCCTCCAGTCTATGTTGAATGTGACCATGTGTCTGCTCTCTAATGCAGCTAATGGCACTGCTAGGGCAGCAAGCCCTGGCATTACAATGTGCTGGCATGCCGGTATGTGCCTTTGCAATTTTGAAGAAGGTTTCAAGACATCCTTTGTCAATTCTCCCTTTGATAATTATATACATTTTGGACCTAAAGTGAAGGATACACTGACCAGATGTGAGCAGGATGGTAATACCCTCTATGCCATGGAATTCCATTTCTCTACCCCCTAAACAACATTTTCTAGAAATCAGAGGGGTGGCAACAAAATGTGATTCAAGAAGTCACAGGGTTATAACCATGAAACTCCTACAGACAGACCTCCCCTGGGCAAAAAAGGAGGTAACAACCAGGGTTTCTGATGCCCTGTCACCAAGAAACCTTACCAGAGCTCCTGAAAAGTTGCCTGACTGATGCACTCTGGAGGCAGTCAGGGACACTTTTCCCTACACCCACAAGCATGTCAAAACATCACAACAGATTCTTGAGTGTTAAGGCTAGTAACCAGATGCTACTTCATTCTCTTATCTTACCCACCAAAGAAAAACAGAAAGATTCCTGCTGTGCTACCCAGTCAGTTTGAATATGTAGCAGCAGAGGTTACCAAGCTGCTGGAAAAAGAGAGTCATCTAACAGGTCCACCAAAACCAGTTATAATCCTGAATCAATTCTAGGTTCTTATTGCCCAAGAAGACAGAGGTTCTCAGGCCAATTTTGGACCTGAATCAGCTCAATCAATATATAAAATTTTGAATGGTCATGCTTCAGTCCATACTGCCACTTCTGCGAAAGGATGATTGGATACACTCTATGGAACTCCAGAATGCCTATTATCACAAAAAGAGCTGCAATCCAGGAAATGTCTCCAGTTCTGTCTGAGAGCTAATCACTATCAATTCAGACCACTGCCCTTCAGTCTCACAACAGCCCTCAGGGTATTAATAAAGATGATAGTAGTAGTAGTAGCAGTATATCTCCATCTGCTAGGGATCCACGTTTTTTCATACTTAGATGATTGGCTTCTCACTGATACATCCAGGGATCTACTGCTACAACACTGTGACCTTTTGTTCCACCTGCTACATAATCTGGTACAACAGTGAATCACAACAAGAGCCACCTGATTCCAACACAATGAATAGAATTCACTGGATGTCACCTGAACACTTCTCTACAAATTGCAAAATTACACGATTACACAGTGCTTTCTTTACATCTAGTTTCCACTCAGCTCATCCAACATCCTTCTTCTCAAGTAAGACTGATACTTCATCTATTACGTCTAATGGCATCCACAATCACCCATACATTCACCCTCTGCATTCCAGGATTTATATCATATGAGTATTCAAGAATCACATCAGTTGGTGGATTACTTCTCCAACTGTAACAGAAGGCCAAACCTTTTGCCAGGCACAGCCACTAACCACAGTAATCATGGATGCTTCTCTTCTGTAGTTGGGGGGGGGCATTTTGAGGGAGAATGGTCCAAGGTTCTTGATCACATCTAGATGTCAAACTTCACATCAATGCCTTGGACATTAAGATGGTCCTCCTAGCATTGGAGACTTTTCAGGACTTCCTCCCCAATGGTCTAATTTCAGTTCACAGTCTGTGATATCAGCAAATTGGTGAAACCAAACCATACCCTCTTTGCCAAGAGGTCATGACAGTGTGGCAATGGATGGTGTCTTCACATCATTTTCTATTAGCAGTGCACATCCCAGGGACATCTACTGTACTAGGGGACAAACCAGGTAGGTCAGTTCTTATGCCTTACGAGTGGTTCCTCATCCAAGGAGTGGCAACTCAGATCTTCAGCCACAGTGGAGCCAATCTTGCTTCAACCTTTTTGCATACTACTTGAACAAGTGCTGCAGTTGCTTTTCCTGATCTCTACACAGGGATAATCACCAAGGGATGCTTTAGTCCACCAATGGCACCCAGGACTTCTCTACACCTTTCCTCCAAAACCTCTGATAACCACATTTATTCAGAAAGCTAGAAGGTGCAAGAACAGAGTGATCCTTATTGTTTTCTTTTGGCTCAGCAAGTTTGGTTCCCCTACCTGTGACCTCATCTAATATATATTCCCTGGATTTTGGATCACTATTCTAATCATCTAGGTCACCCATCCAGAATGCCTCTTCTGGAGCAAAGGTCCATAAAACTGACTGTTTGGTTCCTCTAGTTTTAATTATAGCCACAGATGCCAGGCTTTCTGCTTCAGTAGGACACATTATCTCAGCTTCTCCAAACCAATCTACCAAGAAAATCAAACACAGTAAATGGAAAGGGTTTTTACATTTGGGCCTTGTCAAAAGGTTTGGACCCTTTCTCAGCACCTCTCCCTTCTGTTTTAGAGTTTTTGACTGAACTTGTTCATAGCGGATCAAGTTTTTATATGATCAAAGTACAAAGGCTGCTATTTCCAATTTTCACATTAGACAAAATACTTCCAAAGCATCTCTGAAAGTTTCCAAAGCTTTCCTCAATGGAACCTTCTTGCTGAGACCACTAGTTAGGGATTCCACAACCACCTGGGATATAACAATTTTGCTACAAATCTTAACTCACCCCCTTTTGAACCAGCAGCTACTGTAGACTTTAAATTTCTTTCTTGGAAGACAATATTTCTAGCTGCAGTCACGTCAGTGAGATTAATTTCTGAGCTACAAGCCCTTTCTTGTAAACCTCCCTATTTAGTTTTCCATAAAAACAGAGTGACACTAACAACTAAAACATGCTTTCTCCCTAAGATGACACCGAAGCAAATCTGAATCAATCTATTGACCTACAAGTGTTCTTCTCGAGATACTCAAACAAAGGAGAGTATATACTGCATGTTAAAGATTCATTGTCAACTCAGGTTCTATCTTCATAGAACAAAGGACTTCAGATGGTCAGACCAACTATTTATAGCTTCCTTCAGGGTAAAACTGTGTAACGGCACCTCTACGGTTACCTTTTCAAGATGGATGTCAGAGTGCATTTCCTTTGCCTACACTAAAAGAGGTCCACCATTAAGTACAAAACCAAAGTTCATTTTACAAGGGTGGCAGCTATTTCTGCAACCTTTACGAATATTATCCCAATTGATAATATTTGTGAAGCAACAACTAGGTCTATAGTTCACACCTTTGTGTCTCATTACTAACTGAATATACAATCTAGATCATCTTCCTTTTTTCCTCCATCCTCAGGAATGTCTTGCCTTGATACCACTCAGGTATTTGGCAGCTTGGGAATCTGTCCCACAGGTTGAATGAGACAAAACTAGACAATATCTACTATGAAAGTTATGTACTTACCATAATTATAGATCTGTGTTGTCTTATTTTACTCTGGTTCGACACCCCTCCCTCCTTCCCCCTTCCAATTTTCACAATTATAGCCCTTTGTGGCTGGGTAGACCTCATCTGACACCCTGCCTGTTAAAAGTTTTCTATGCTGTAGCTTTTCTTTATTTCATACATACTTTGTACTCTATATTTTTTAAACAAGAAACATCTTTATTAAATTATCATGTATGACACTGGCGATGTTACATTTATATAAATGAAACTAAACCACACTGACGCGATCTCAGTTGCAAACATTATACATTAAAAACCATGCTGTAGCTGCAAACATTATACAACATTTATAATAGATTCAGTCATTGTCAGTCAGCAATTACATAGCTCATTCAAATTCTACCGTCTTTTAAACCTCGTTCCTCCTCTGCATGTATTGATCCCACAATTCCCATTTTTCCTATATAATTTGCTTCTACCCTTTTCTAAAGATCCCAAATCCAGTTGTTTTATCTCTGTTACTATCTTCACTACTACTTAGTAAAATTGGTTTAGACTTGGAGTTCCATTTTCTTTTAATTGCTTTTCTGTCAGCCATCATAATTAGACTCAGCAAGGCCTTACTATGTCTAGGCAATTCCGATTCTGTATCACAGCTCAAAAAATAATTTCCTTAGTTACACCAATTTGCTCACCCAGCATCTCAGACAGAGCAGTCTACACTGAATCTTTGAAGTCTGTCAACTCATTGCACTCCTGGAAAATATGTTCCCAGTTACCTCTTTCTTCCCCATCACAGCTCCAACATTTGTTGTATACCTGAGAAAAATTATTTGGAGTCTACGTGGGGTAAAAAAATACCTATGCAAACACATCCAAGCAAAGATCCTAAATTGTCTAGACTTTATTGTACATTTGGGAGACATACATATATCCCCCATTGTTTCTTTGTGAATCGCTTATCCAATCTCTTTCCCAATCTTTTCTAACCTCCTCTGACTGATTCTTATACTTATCATGCAATATTTTATATGCCCTACAAATTATTCCTTTCTTAACAGCAACTTCTGTTGTAGATTCTACTATAAACACTGCCAGTGCTGGTTCTTCTTTTAGGATGCCCTTATTTCTTTCTCTTTGCCTATACCTGACATCAATCACGATTATGTATAGAAAGTTAGCTGATATATCTGGCAAACTCAATATGAGGTATTAAAGTGAAGTGGAGAGAACTGAGGGTAGGGGAGGAGTCAGAGCCCTGGATCTCAAGCTTCAGAAAAAGGCACCATGGTCAGATCTGGCAACCCAATGGTTGAAATGGATGAAAATGAGAGAACACAGATCTATTGTTATGGTAAATATATAATTTTCATTTTCCCTGACATGCACTACAGTGCTAACATGCCACACAGCAATTCAGTTGGTAACACCATTGTACAGAGTACTCCACACCCCTATGCACTATGCAAAACTGAGCATCATTTACTGGAAAGGATCACCCAGACTCTGCCACAGCTTGCTGTGAGTGAAGGGTTAGTTTGCTTTTTATTTCTTGTATTTTGTATTACTTTATTGCCTTTTTCTATTTTGTATATTGTGATTTGTTTTCTTTACACTGTGTTTTACTTGTATTCTGCTTTTAACTGCATATTAAAACTTAAAAAGAGACCACAGCTCTGTCTCTTGTGTGTCAGACAGAATTTTCTCCCACACTCCCAGCGTATTACTATTGTGCTCTTAAACACCACTGTCTTTCTAGTTGCCTGCCCCTTATGTTAATTTGACCATATATCTCGTTCCCTCTCTCCTTTCACTGGCTGGTGTGAGTAAGCACAAGACTATCCTTTTGTGAAATCACTCCCCTTCAACCATTTAAATTTATTGGCCATCCTATTATATTCCATAGTGCCAGAATACAAAAATGCCTACCCCTTTCAATCTATCTTGCTCTTTTAAAGATAGTAGCTCTCCACTAAAGCTCAACTGTTTAGACAATACCACTTCCTTGCAAGCTAAAGGTCCCCCTCTATGACCCAGGAAACCCATACCATGTATTTAAACATATTAGAAACACTAACCATCCACCCCAATACCATACACATGGGTGACTTTAATTACCCCACTATTAACTGGGAATCCTATACAGCACCAAATGTACATGCACAGAGATTCCTGGATTTTGTAAACACAAACTCCCTGGACCAGACAGTCAATACACCAACCAGGGGTGCACCCATATTGGATCTGGTCCTCACTAATATGGGACACTGCTACACACCCCCTAATGCAATGCCTTACCTGGTAAGGTCAGACCACAAAATGGTGTCCATTGAGGTAAAAATAAAACCTGGACCTCCATCTAAACCAGGAATATTCAGGAACTATTCTAAGGTTAACCTCCTGCTATTAAGTGAAAACCTGGCAAAATGTCAAGCCCCCATAAACCCTAAGAACACTTCTGCCTATGGAGAAGTGTTCACAGAAACCCTGTACAAGCATATGAATAGCTGCATAGAGGCAGCTGTACCCACCAGGAAGAAGTACAGAACTAACTCAAAAAACAAGCCACCCTGGTGGAATCACAAAATTGGCTGTATAACAGGAGGAAGAAAATCATGACAAAAATTAGGAGGTGCAGCACCCAGCAGGATAGAAGCACTCTCATCAAACTAAACAACTCAAAGGACAAATAAAGTCTAACAAACCCAAATTTGAGGTATGTTTGGCCTCTCAGGCCAGGGACAACCACAACGCATTCTTTGGCTATGTCTGCAACCTCAAAGGCAATACACAATTATGTGCAGAGGTCACTGTAAATGGAGCCACCTATACTGAGCCAGAAGATATAGCAAACCTCCTGGCTGATAAATTCAGCTCCAACTTTACCCCTCTCTCCCCATCAACCTTCCCTCAGGAAATATCATCAAATATAACTGCCCCTTCTATCACTAGGGAACAGGTCCTCAATGCTCTCTCTAAGACCAAGAACACTGCATCAATGGGCCCAGACAATATCCCAGGATGTCTTCTTAATAGCATGAAACATGACCTATCAGGGCCTCTGGAATTACTATTTAACTGTAGCCTCCAAACAGGCTTCATGCCTCATGAATAGAGAAAGGCAACGATCACCCCCCTGTACAAAGATGGGCCATCTACAGACCCTGGAAACTACAGATCCATAAGTCTAACTAGTCTTTTATGTAAAGCCATGGAAAGATTTATCACGGAAATGATCAACAGAGATATAGTAAACCTCCAGACACAAGACCCAACCCAGTTTGGGTTCGTCAAGATCGTGCCTAATCAACCTGGTGGACTTCTTCAAGAAGGTCACCAAAGCAATGGATGAGGGCAAGGTCATTCACACTGCCTACCTTGACCTGGCCAAGGCATTTGACACAATACCTCACTCAGGTATTGTTGACAAACTCAAGAGGTTAGGTACAAACCCATATGTCACCCGGTGGATGACTAACTGGCTCACAGACAGGACCCAGGAAGTTAGAATTGGGGAGTCCACCTCTACAAAGAGGCCAGTCACAAGTGAAGTCCCTCAAGGATCAGTCCTTGGACTTCTCCTTTTTGGCATTTACTTCTCAAAAGTCAAGGCCAATGTCAGTGGTCTCTGGCTGACTAAATTTGCAGATGATTGCAAATAAGGAGCTGTTATTGAATTTCATACTGACGCAAATGTACTCCAGGAGGGGCTGACACAGACAAACAACTGGTATCAGAGCCACTGACTAAAACTAAATGCCAAGAAATGCATAATAGTATCCTTTGGGAAGACATCCATCCCTGGTAACTATGATATTGACAACACACCCCTTACAGTTGACCCAGTAGTCAGGGACTTAGGGACACACACAGATATTAATCTAGCCTTTGATCATCACGTGTTTACAGTGGTGAGGAAATCATTCCATGCTATGCAACTTATAAACAAAGGTATGGCATCTAAGTCCAAGGAAGTCATTGTCCCACTGTATTCAGCATTCATCAGACCTATCATTATGTACAATGCCCCCTTTGGTATGTACCTAACCAGGCATATCCAACAACTGGAACTCCCACAAAGATTCCTCACTAAAAGAATACAGGGCATAAGTAATATGTCCTATAAGACTGCCTCAAGGCCCTATCTCTGTATTCTGTCACCTACAGGAGATCTATGCCTGGCATACAGGGCACTGTCAGACCCCACTCTGATGGACCTCCTGCATATCCACATAAAAATGCACCAGAATTACCCATTCTAAAGACTTAAACCTTGCCTGTGATATAAATAGGACCTGCTGGAGAGATAGGTATGTATCCCAGAGACTACCCTGTCTATGCAACAGGCTCCCCATCCATGTGAAACAGAGTTCCTCCCTAACCCAATTTAAGTGAACTTGGGCAATTGGATGGGAAACCGGAAATTCATTCCTGGTTTGGCACCTATGTCTCTAATGGACAGAGGTAACCTGTAAATGGTTCATCTCCTAGGCCTATGCTTACACTTATCAAGGGTATCAAAATTTGTCAGAGGTTTGGGATGCATGGGTAAGCTTAAAAAGGCCCTTGTGGTCGTTAGCCTAGTAAACACCTATGAAACTATGAACCTGTTTAGAGGTACTGCCTTTCCTTTGCATATAAGCTATCAGTAAAATGATCCATGTCTATGAACAGTGATACTGACAGCAAGGTACAAAACACAGTCCACAGAATGCATTTATGAATACTCTGTCCCTTTTCTAGCCAGAAAAATGTAGTGTTAGCTGTTCTTTTTCTCCATTTTCTTTATCTCAGAATAGCTGAATGCCTGCATCTTACTGTAAATGTGCAACTGTGTTTTGTTATAGTTAGTCTTCGACTAACTTTGTCAAGTTTGTGTCTCATGCTGTGGCTAAAACATATCTATTAGGCAGAGTCTACATTTAAAGAACTCCAACTAGCTCACCAAGAACAAGCAATGTTTAACATTACACAGAACATAATTTATCAGATCCCTGATGTTACATATGGAGAAGTTGCTATGGTATACAGGTGTTGTTCATGATGTCTACCTTGGTTCAATGTCTAGATATTACCACATGTAGAGAGACAAGGGAATGTGTCACCTCAGTGTCAGTCTAAGTAGACACCATTTGTTTGAAGCTGGTAGATCAAATGGTACTTGCTTTGATTTATCATATCATTCTGTGAAGGCTGCTGTCCATGGAGTTAGACATAACATATTGGGATTCAGCTGCACAGACTCCCCCCTCCCGCATTAGTGTATGATTGAATCTGTAAAAGACAATAAAAATGCTCAGTTATGCATCATTCCATCATTTTTTCCAGAAAGGTGTTTGATTTATTATCTTTCAGTAAGATTATGTTGTTATAGTTGCAATACTAGGCAGAGCTGTTACCTCAAGTTTTACTCTGGGACTCAGCCTATATAAATGACTGCTGAGAGAACATCTTTTTCTATACTGGAAAACATCACAAAACATTCATAGTCAGACTAAGAATAGTAAGGGGTGATCATTACTTTTAGAACTGCACAAAGGAATCCTGTCTCTGCATTTACCACAAAAATATAATTAATTCTAAACTGTTCCAGGATTTTACAAAGGAAAACTTGTTTTTCCTAAAGCACTGCTCTAGTTATACATCTGCTCTACTTTATTAAAATATGCGCCTGTTCTTGAAATTCTGTTCTCCCTTCACAACTATTTAACAACTATCCAAAACAAGATGTCCTCCACAAAACTTAAGAAAAGAGACTGAATGAAGGATCTTGATAACTGCTCATACCACTAGAATTTTAGTCCTTTTTCTGATGCTCAAAGACTTAGTTTACAGTGGTTGTCAGCATGTCACCTGTACTTACATTTCTCAGAGTAACAACAAACCAACTAATAGCTCTGATGTCGCTGCAGTTGAAGAGAAGCGCATATTGCAAGTGCTGCTAAGAAGCAGCAAAGTATCAGAGTGTACATTCACCACTGATCACTGCTGACACATCAGTGTTTGGTACTGGATTACTCAATATGGTTCAGTAATAGCCAGCTCTAAAACCTGAATTATTACATGGCTGCACGAAAACTCATACGAGACCATGCACATTATTTAAACTGCTTTACTTTAAAATATGACCTAAAAGTTCAAAATTCATAAGGGTAAACTGAACAGCTCTACAGTTTCATAAAATACTGTAATCTGGTCTTGCTGGCTACTCCCAAACTAGTAACAAAAAGTTAAAGAATACTTTCATTGTGAATTGAATGTGTGCTAATTGTACAGGACGTCTTCCAGTTCTTTAGCACTACCTATCACAGGAAGTACTTCCAGGAGAATTACCACAATAAATGAAATCTTAAATGATTTTTTCAGAATACAGCCAGATGAAAAAATGGACTGTATAAAAGCAAGCTGTCTGGATTAAATGACTACATTCAATTCACACCTTTTCTGCATTGTGATGCAACCCGACAACTCAAATTTCAGCAAAAGAATACCAGAGAAAAGTACCACAGTACTGCCATAATTTTTAACACACTTTCTAGGAAAGTAGAGCTGCATTATTTTTACTTTAAGGAGGGTAAGTATATGGTGATAATGGAGAACACTGCACCATATATAAGTCGCGTTCAATAATGAAGATGCCTGTACTGCCTATGTCACTACCAACACCAATGTAAGACTTGGAAAGCTTTTTTTAAATCCATTTAAAAACTTAATAGAATATCATCATGCATTTTATGAACATTAAGCAGTATTAAACTCTAATGTCTGACATTACAGACTAACTGAATGCCTTGGTTATTTCCCAGAAAAAACAAAAATTTCAGGGACAGGGCAAAAAATAGGAGGCAAAATCATGGATGTCAGAAGTCAATAGTACAACAGGCTTTACAATCAAGACATATTTTATGAACTAGGAAGTTTTATTGTCTGACATTGACTAAATGTAATTTTCAGTAGTTTACCAGAAAATCAAACAATTTATGAGGGACAGGGCAAAATCAAGTTCACTCTGTAGAAATGTACAGCCACAGAAGTGTTTATATTAGCATTTCAAGTGAAGGATCACTTAGTATAGTTACTGATTTTTTTTTAAACTTGTTTCCTGTTTTTTTCTTTTTCTGATATGACTTTTTATAAAATACTGTTTGTGATAAGGTTTAGCTTGTTACAGCAACAGCGAGCAGCTTTCAAAATGTGCTGATATCAATTCTAAGCAGCAAGCAAACACATTACTCCAGTCCAGTGTTTTCCATTATCACCCAAGTCTACTATAAGATGTGTGCTTCTTTTCCTATGTGACTTTGGAGTACTGCTTAGTTAAGTGACTTCTATTATGGTCATAAGTGTAGACTGAGAGAATAAAACACAGAAATGCAGGATAAAACTTGCTATCAGCTCACATTACTTTCTAAACCAAATTGCCATCTCTTTGTTACATTGAGACTCTCTGTGGAAGCATGAAATATGGTGAGTAATGTGGCAACAGCACTGAAAGTAGCAGCAGCAGTGCCAAAATTGCAAATGCCAGTATGTAACTTCCAGTGAGATCCACAATGTGAATGACCAAGCAGAGCTGGTAGTGCTTACAATAAATGCATAAAGCTCTGCCCCAGATAAATACCAGTAATACTTCTGGTTTACACTGTTAATCATAACATACAAAAATTGCTGAGTTCTATGTTACTAACTGTACTGACATCAGAAAAGACTTTCTCAATATTCTTCCCATTATCCACAGTCATTTGGCAGAATTAACATTACGGAGCAAGATGTGTATGATATGCCAATGTTTTAAACACAGAAAATAAGAAAAGTCTTAAAAACACTGAAAACAATCAGTTTAGAGTCATAAACACTGAAAACAAGAAGACTTAAAGGTGTAGATTGTGACACTGCCATCTCACAAACCTAAATCAGTGTCAGATATGAACTGCTTGGCGGAAAGAAGGAAGATGAGGATCATACAACAAATACAAGGCTATAGAACATCTGGCACCATGTCTGTCTTTGCCTTTCACTCTAAATACTGCAGATGTCACCTCCATCAACTGACGATTCTTCCTTGATAAACACTGTTTTATATCACAAAGTCTTTCTCATCTGGGTACCTGTGTAAGTGCTTGCTGAAAAAAGACAGTATGTAGTCTCTGCGGGAGAAAATCCAGCAGGATATTTTAAAAGAAATCCTTCTTACAGTTTCAGTGCTAGCAGCACCAGTCATAAATAAATCCAAGGACTGAATGTCACTGTTTCCACCGTGAGACCGATAAATACTCTCTGTAGAATACAACACTTTAAAATGAGAAATACAAGTCTTAATTATATATCAAGTCTGTACATTCAAGCTTTTGTGGAGAACCGCCTTAAAGTCTTTAACCAGGTAATTTCTCCAGGAGGTATGTTTGGCACATCCAATATCATCTGTTTTTGTTGACTGTTCCATCTTTTAAATTATTAAAATAATAATAATAAAAAAATAAATAAATAACTTAATCAGGTGGCTTTCCAGTTAACCTCACAAATTTAGTAAAATGTAACTTCTGTGCCTCACTGTCACCCCCCCACACACACACCCACTTTGTGCCATGTTTCTGTGCCAGTACTGGCAATGGCTGCTCTCTACAATCATAAGTTGCACTTGTTATAAATCTGCTATATCCCAGTTCATTCTCCAACAGAATGAGTGAGGAATTCCAGGTGACTAGTCAGAATCTGTTTCTCTTCATTCAGAAATAAGTGTTCTTCAGATCCCGTTGCTGAGGTCTGCAATCACATGGCCTTTCACTAATTTCCGAAGGAATTCTTTCTCCTTGGCAATGTTGTGTGTCCAGGACTGCATAAGAAAAAAAAAAAGAGAAAGGTATCAGAATATTCACTACACAGTTAGTTTAATATCATATTCATGTACAAACATTTCAATATTCTAGCTTTTGGCTTTACAAAAAAACTCCCAGCTCTAGTAGTTATTTTGAAATGCAGGAAGAGGAATTATGCAAATTTCTTCCTAACTATAATCTTTGGTTGTTAATGTCAGTATACTTTGTGAATTGTTCCCAATGAACACATATTCTGTATCTCATATCTCTTTCTTCATATTCTCTAGACCTCCAAAGGTACCATTTCAACATATCTGAATTCAAGCATTTTCTAATATGCAGAGTCAACATATCCCCCACCATCTTGTGCAATGTCTTTTATGTTTTTGTGCATGCATATAGTCTCTACATTACTTTTATCAATCAAAGAACTCATATTTTAAGGACTGCTTTGACTCAGTCTTGTGTCAAGTCCTTTGTGTGTGTGTGTGTGTGTGTGTGTGTGTGTGTGTGTGTGTGTGTGTGTGTGTGTTTGTGTGTGTGTAAGGATGTTATGCTCTTCATTAGGATGGCACAATGGCACAACTGTTAATTTTGTTGCCTCACAGTGCTTGGTTCACCAGTTCATTTCTCACCTGGGGTTCATTCTTTGTGCAGTGTGCAAAACATATGTGTCTGTGTGGGGTTTTATGGCTGTTCTGGTTTTCTCCCGCAAAAGAGATGTACTGGCAATTAACTGGTGATCCTGTAAACTGTTCATAGGCGTGTATGTGCGTGTGTGTGTGCGCGTGTGTGCGCGCGTGTGTATGTGTGTGTGTGCGCATGAGTACGAGTGTCTGTGTATGTGCAGGCATGCTTGCACCCATGCATCCTGCAATAAGCTAGTACCTATTCAGGATGAGTTCTATGCCTTGCACCCTTTGAGTTGCCAGCACAGGCTCTGGCTTTTATTTAATCCTGCATTAGATAAAGCAGGTAATTAGAGAAAAATGAATGAAGAAATGAATGATCTTCACTATCCTCTAGTCATACACTGCAATACATTTCTTGATGCTCAGAATAAAAACTTGTCACCCCATGCTAACATCCTATTTAAGTCTCTTCATACTAAGACATATATACGTATTGCAAATCCTTCTGAAATGCAACATGTCTTTCAGTGTACTTCTCCCATCAAGCTTCTGTTCATCTCAGCTGGCTTCTGACTAACAAAAAGGCCACTGACACCTTCAGTATCTGTAATCCAATCCCCCCAGCCTTGCTACAATATTAGTTCCAGTTTGCTTCTATATTATGTGTCTCTTGATATCTTTTCTTCAGTTCTTGTCATGGCCTGACACTTTTACACTTTGATTTGCTAATCCGAACTATGGGGTTTATATGTATAACAACATACTGCCTAAACCTGATGATCTTCTGCATCATACCCATGTTTGTACCTTAAATGAAAGGCAAGCCTGCTGTACTTTTTGACATTTTCAGGTTACATGGGCAGTCATGCTGGACATCACTGTTCTCATTAATAAAAATGCATGAAATGTTTTCACAAAAATTTGCAAATATTTCTCATAATCCCATACAAGGTAATTTGCATATGACCTTTTTATTTTTAACTATTTTTTCATTATCCCTTTGCTGTTGCTATAACTTCTAAACATCTGTATCAGGGCAGAATTAAACCAAAGTGCAACCAAATGACTGTATTAAACATTATCATGAACCGTTATGGGAAGAAAAAAAAAACAAAGACTAGAATATTCTGAAATAACTTTGCATTATTTTAAATGTGCACTGCCCAATAAGGGACACAGAGACAGTGAAAATTCAGTCAGTGCTTTACAGAATCTGGTCCTCATAATAAATGATGTGTAAAAAAGGAGGGGGGGGGGCTTCTGACCTGGATTGTTAAAGGTGTTCTGAAAATGGGAGCGGCCAGTTGGAGATTGGTAAGATTTTCACAGGAGTCAGATCAGAGGAGGAGCTGTTCTGAGACAACCTATGATAAAACAGCCACCTCTGTACACCAAACCAACCACCAACACTATGACAATGAAGTACGATTTCTAAAAAGAATCAGTATGCACCTCATTAGAACAATGACTATGAAACATAGGTGGCAGGTACTGCAGCTGTGATGGTAATCTTCATAGTGAGTAGGTCTGGCCAAGAGGTAAGGTATATACAAGCTATCAAACATGCAGAGATGGAAAGTGCTGGAGATGCCTTGGACAATTCAGCTACTAGTGGGAGGGGAACAGGACAGGACAGGTTAACTGATTTATAGGTGTGTACTAGGCTAATGGCCCTGGGACCTTTACAAGGCTAGCCCATAGAAGTGCCCTGGCATTTGCAGCCCGTCATTAGTTCTCAGTGCCTCTATCAAGTACAGCCACTGGAGTGATCACTGGGGTGAACATTCTATTTCCCATCCGCTCATCAAGATTTTGCTTGAAGAGGGCTAGTGAGGTGCTCTGCTTGACATGTATGGAAAGTCTATTCCAGAGCATAAGCAGTCTCTGGGTTATGAACCTGTCCCTCCAGCATGTTCTGTTGATTGTGGTAATGAGGTTGAAGTCTCTGCAGCATGTGGTCTGGAGGGATTGCGATTTCTTTAGATGTAGCATTTCTAGCAGAGCTGGCTCAGGCATGGCTTTGTAAGTCAAGCAGAGATTGCCTCTTAATAAAGGATATGAAACAAAGAATAGCTGGAGTTTGAGTATGTCCATGTAGGACATGTGACTAGGCCTAGGATCCTCTTTGTGAGGTACTTTTGTGGCCTCTCCAGCTGTTGCAGGTACATGCCAAATGGGGCATTATACTATATGATTGGTCTAATGAGAGTAGAGTAGAGAGAAATGATGACTTCTTTCTTCCTGGATGCAAAACCCTTGGAAATGAGATGTGCCACATAGAAAAACGTTCTGACTGCATTGGCAATGTGGTGGTCGAATGAGAGGTTGCTGCGAACCTGTGTCCCCAGATCTCTTATAATGCCTTCAGTGTTCAGTGGGCTCCCATCAATGTGGTAATTAGTGGGAACTGAGTTTTTTCCAAAGGGAATGATGACACATTTTTTGGCATTAAGCTTAAGGCCATGGTTTCAACACCAGTCATTGGTCTCAGTGAAGCCTTTCTGTAAGATGTCTGCATCACTTGGGGAGTTAATAATGGCTCCCAGCTTGCAGCTGTCTGTGAATCTGGTTAGCCAGACTCCCTCCACATTGGCCTGGACTTCTGAGAAGTAGATGACAAACAGAAGAAGACCCAGGACTGATCCCTGTGGGACTCCACTTGTGACTGGTCAGCAGTCTGACTTGAAGTCCACTACTTTCACACTGTGGGTTTTATCTGTGAGCCAATTTGCAACACACCTAATGATAAAGGGGTTGATGCCTAGTTTGCTGAGTTTATCAATAATTCCTGAGTGAGGAATGCTATCAAATGCCTTGGCCAGATTGAGGTAGGCTGTATGAACTGCCTTACCTTCATCCACCGCTCTAGTGACTGTCTCAAAGAAATCAACCAGGTTGAGCAGGCATGATCTACCTTTCACAAAACCAAATTGCGTGGGATCTAGAGTTTGGAGATTCTTTATATCCTTGTTAAATAGGTCCATGATGATGCACCCCATATCAGATTCATCAGGCTAATGGTGTGATAATTTCCAGGGTCTGTAGTTGGTCCTCCTTTATGAAGAGGGATAACTGTAGCAGTGCACCATTCGGTAGGGACAAAGCCTGAGGTGAGGCTGTGAGTGAACAGAGCACACAGATGTGGTGCCAGTTCACTTTGTAATTCATGTAGAACACAGACAAGGATATTGTCAGGTCCAATGGAAGCTGTATTCTTGGCCTTAGACAATGCAGCTTTAACCTGTGCTACAGTAATGCTGGGAACCTGGCATTCTTCCAGTATTGAGATTGGTCCTTTGGGGGGTAAAGTTGGCACTGAATCTGTCGGCCAGTATGTTGGCAATATCTGTTGGCCTAGTATAGGTGGTACCATTGTGCAGTAACTCAGAGCAAATCTGGGTATTGCCATGGAGATTCTTGATATAACTACAGAAGGCTTTGTGGTTGTTTTTAGTGTCTGCACAAATTCTGGCTTTGGAGGTTGTGATGAGGGATCTCAACTTTTTGTTGAGGCTAATAAGGGATTTTTTCCACTCTTGGGACTTCACCTTTTTCTGTAAAAGTTTCTTCCTTCTGTTGTAGAGTTTATTAATGGCAGGGGACCACCAGACTTGCTTCCATTTTTTGGAGGTGAGTGTCTTGGTTCTGTTGGGTATGGCTAGTTCCATGCATTTATGTACGTGTTCGTACAGTGCACTGGTGTATGATTAGGCAGTCATGCATCTATTTTCCATTGACATGGGTGCCATGAAGTTAGCTACCTTTTTTTTAGGAGTCCAAAGTCAGCTTTGGAGAAGTTTTTCATGGTGGAAACCTTTGCGGGGGGTGTGGGTGAGATGTGGATTTCCATGGTGATTAGTTTGTGGTCAGATCTAACCAGGGAGGAATTGACTATTGCTGCAGAGCAATGGTTGCCCATGTTAGTAATAACCAGGTCAAGGATGTTGCTTCCTCTAATTGGGGTAAGAATAAGCTGGCCCAGGGCATTGGAACTGATGAAATCCAGGAAGCATTGGACCAGTGCATTGGTGCATGAGTAGTATACCCAGCTGATGGAGGGGTAGTAGAAGTCACCTAGTATGAGAGTGTTGGGTTAGATACTGGAAAACGAACAACATCAACTGAATAATTCAAATGTGAAACCAAGGAACGATGTAAAACAAAGCTTTATTCCAAAATTTTCAGACCACACAAACAGGAAAACCAGAAATAAACTGCTAGAACTCAAAGAACATGGAGTTGAGTGTTTTCACCCCCCACTAGGGACTTCTTCAGAACTGTTCAAACATTTTTCCCAGCATTCTTATAACATTACATTTAAAGAGACATACCCAACACACCACCATATATTACAATTCCCTAAAAACAACAACCATTAAAAATATATATAAAATTAAAAATTTTGAATCACATCACTAACCCCCTCTATGATATATATATAATAAATAAAATACAAAACAGTATGTTAAAAACCATAAATACTTTTCATTTTCAAATAGCAACTAATATTGACTGTTTCATTAATGCCCAGGTAATTAGTAGCATCCAGCATTAGTTGCCACTTCATTTCACAAACCTCAAGAACCTCCCTAGACATATTACCCTGTTCATTATTTTTTAGTTGCTGCAAAATCAAAAACTTAAATGCATGACCAGAAAACTCAACTATGTCTGCTAAGGGCATTAGAATATTTTTGATGTTTTATATCTAATGTATGCTCATAGATTCTTGCCCTTAGCTTCCTACATGTTTTCCTCACATAAAACACCGCACATGAGGTACACTTCGCTAAGTAAACAACATTATCACTTTGACAAATAAAAGACCCCCCCCAACGTTTAAAGTCTTACCATTTAATATAAATTTATCAGTAGTAGTAATAACCAAGGGACATTGCGGACACATGCCACATCTCAAATTCCCAGCCTTTTTAAACGTATATATATATATATATATATATATATATATATATATATATATATATATATATATATATATATTCTTTCTACCCTTCTACCCTTCCCAACTTGTTCCATAATATTTTTCAAGCATCTATCCCTTCTGAAAGTAAATTTTGTTTTTTTTACAATTGTTAAACAACTTTGCCACATGTCTGTCCAGGGATAATAGTCCCCAGTTTTTCTCCACAATTTTACAAATCAATGGTGCATCTTTGTTAAAAGTTGCAATAAAATTAAATCCAATAGAAAAATCATTCCTTTTATCCATAAGCTGGTTTATCAAAACACAACCCTGAACACTACGACCCAAAATGGGTACAAACCAACCATTTTGCCTCTTTCTAAAAACTTTGACTTTTACATTGTCCAAGAAATCCCGGGGATAGCCCCGATGCTCAAATGTTTTTTGGATAAAATCCACTTCTTGGATGAAATCACTTTTCAAAGATGTCATTCTTGCGGCACATACCAGTTGCCCCTTTACTATGGATCTTTTCTGAAAGGTAGGGTGGCAGCTATTAAATTCTAAATAAGAATTTGAGAAAGTAGGTTTCCTATAAATCTTTGAAACCAATTGTTTACCCACTCTATCTACCTTAATCTCCACATCCAAGTAGGTAATAAGAGTGTCATTGAATACATGGGTAAATTTAAAACAATCAACAGTATTACTGATAAAGACAAAAAATTCCCTCGAAATATCTTCAGTGCCAGTACAAATCAAAAAAATGTCATCCATAAATCTCGTAAAATATTTTATAAATTGTATATATTTTGATTTAAAAATATATTGATCTTCCCTGAATGACATCACATAATTTGCAAATATTGGGGCACAGGCCGCACCCATGGCAACACCTTTGACTTGACAATAATATTGACCCTCAAATTTTATAAAATTATTCTTCAAAACCATTTCCATAAGGGCTATGTAGGCATTTATATTGTCTTGATCATAAAGGCCTGTAACTTGTAACCGTGTTTCCAACCATTTTAGAACATCATCCTGAGGAATTACTGAAAAAAGATTGCACGCATCAATAGTAACTAAAATCATATTTTCATCAAATAACCCATTTAAATTTTCTAAAAACTCCCATGAGTCTTTACATATGTATTTAAAATGTTGCAATCCTCTTTTAAGGTGATGGTCTAGATATTTGCCTATAAAAGAGGTTTTCCCTCTTTTTGCATCAACTATAGGCCTAAATTTTAAGTCATTAAGCCCTTTATGTATTTTGGGCAAACCAAAAATGGTAGCTATAACAGGAAACTCATTTTTCATATATTTATATGAATCGAAATCAATCTGCCCTTCCAATAACATATCATCCAAGGTAATATCCAATCTACGATGTGCAATATTGATTTCATTAACTGAGACCTCTTTACAGGTATCACTCATAAGGAGTGTATTCATATGATCAGAACAATCACCACAGTCCATAAGCACAAGCCCATTGCCTTTGTCAGGTTTCATGTAAAGCACTTCACCATCTGCCAAAATATCAATCAACAACTTTTTTCTTCATCAGTTAAATTATCACCCATAACACTCCATAAATCTCCCTGACATCCATTTCACAACCTTTTTCGAAAAAAACAATAATATTGCACAAGGGAGGATTAAAAGTACTAGATCTAGGTAACCTCAAAGTATCACGCATGTCATTATTACCAGAATTGTTGCTAAACCATACCCGTAGATTTAATTTCCTAGTAAACATTTTTAAATCTAAAATAGTCTCCGCTACTTTACCTCTTCTACTAGGTACAAAAGTGTACCCTTTAGCGAACAAGTCTGCTATGGGTGTATCAATATTTTTCTTTGAATAATTATACACCTTGAAATCACCCCTAGAATTAAAAATAATTCTAGGAAAACAGCCTTTCGTATTAACAACGCTACATGCACCACTGGCTAAAAATTCAAAACCAAAACCATCATACCATTCATTCAAGGCAACAACATTTTCATTAAAACCATCTATTTACACCCATACAAACAGACATATTTCGATTCATGTTGTTACAAAAAGTTCGTGAATCCTAGACGAAAGAATGTCCCACAATGGAGGAAACAAAATTGTCTTCATGAAAATTTTAGTCAACTTCGTCAGTCAAATTACCTTTAAAATACAAAATGGCCATGTCCATCATCTCATCCGTGGAAAACCCCCTCGATTTGATTGCTTCAGTTGAGCTCCCTGACTCACAAAGTCCCTGGGATTGCTGTAAGCTTGCTGATACCTGGGGTAATTGTATTGCGGTCCCCGGTTCCTCAACCTCTCTGACCACCGTATTTCTTGTTCTAAAGGGACGCTCAGCTCGTCTTCCATGGCTGATGTCATCATTGACCTCATTCCGTTGCTTTCCCCCTCAGTGTGATTGGCAGAGGTATCTATGTTACCTTGACAACAAGTCCAAACAGGATAAGCCTTCCCATTAATGTATTCAGTAATATCCCATTTAACTTTTTGCATCTTGCGCATGAAAATATTGGTATAAACATTATCAATGTGCCCAAATAAATTGTCATAATTGGTTTTGTACTACTCAAAAATTAAATCGGACTTAATTAATGCATCCTGTAAGTCCAATTCTGCAGTTTAGCTTTCAATTCTCATATTTAATACTAATAATTTAATAATTTAATATTTAATACTCATACTCATACTTAATAATGAGTCTTAATATCTCCATTCCAGCATGGTCAAACACATTATGCAAATCTTTAACGAAGTCGGGATTCCACTCAGCTCCGTTTGGGTAACGCCAAACACGCAAACCTCGTGGAACTTTACCAAGTTCAATATTATGCAACAAATAACTGTTCTCATGTTGGAGTTTTTTATATTCCAACATCAATTTCTCAAAGCTTTTAAGCCTATCAGCCAACAACAAAAATGATGGCTTTGGACTTGTATCAATAACCTGAGTATTAAAATTAAAACCTTGGCATCTCCATTTTTGAAAGGTGCAGGGAACATTTACAGAATTCCTGTCCCCTGCTACACCCTCAGAATTGCCTCCATTACTCACATTAGGTTGGGTAAGTGGCAGCCTCAAACTGCCTCCACTATCTCTAATTCCTTGTTGATTTTCCAGAAGAGTTTGAATTTGTAACAAATGCAGGGTAAGTTGCTGGTTAATTTTCCCCAATAATTCGATAACATCATCATTTTTCTCCATAGCTCCATTGGCCATCTTTCCAGGTATCACAGACAAAGAGCAGTACTGGAAAATGAACAACACCAACTGAATAATCCAAATATGAAACCAAGGAACTATGTAAAACAAAGCTTTATTCCAAAATTTGCAGACCACACAAACAGGAAAACTAGAAATAAACTGCTAGAACTCAAAGAATATGGAGTTGAGCTCTTTCATCCCCCACTAGGGACTTCTTCAGAACTGTTCAAACATTTGTTCCCAGCATTCTTATAACATTACATATAAAGAGACATACCCAGCACAACACCATATATTACAATTCCCTGAAAACAGCTGTTGGGTTAGATCTTAATAGTTTCCAGGGTGCTTAGGAATGTGGAGTGAGAGTCTTGGGACATGGTTGGGGTCATTGCATGGAACTGTGCTGGAGTAAAAGGCTGCTTCTGTCACACAGATTATGTTTAGATCTGAAGCTATGAGCACCATTTACTCACACTGTTGGGAGAGATGGAGTATCTAATAGTAGCTCTGTGGAGACAGCTGGGAATTTATGGTGGTGGTGGTTGGGTGCTGACAGAGTTGATAAGAGAGAAGACAGGCTTAGAACTCTGATCATGGATGGTGGGAGTTGTAAATGACAGTAGAATGTCATCATTACTAGTAGGTGCTGAGAGTTTGGTGTTTGGGTAAAGACAGATAAGGATACCAGCTAATGACAAAATGGGCAGAGGAAACTGAAGAGAGAGATGTCATCTGCTACCATCCAGCCACCAGCATGTAGCTCATGCTGTAGTTGAGTTTTTCTTGGCTACCAGGCTGAAAAGGGTATATCAGTCTATCTCCATTAAACCAATGATGGAAGAGCAGTGATCACTAAAAAGATTAGGATAGTCACCACATGTGTAAAGTGCAGGGATCAAGATCAATGAACAGGCCACCTTGCTATGACCGGTCAGTGGGGGGTGTATTCTTTTGGTACAGTACAAGGAAAAGGTTCGCGCAAAAGCTTTTACTCGGGAACAGTTGACAAGCACCATCACAGGTGCTTATGAAGTATACACCTTCATGTATATATCTAATGGTACTTTGCATATCCCTACAGTACTGGAAGCAGTGGTACACATAATGGGGATGCTCGCAGAAATAGAAATCTCAGGAAATCCTACAAAATACAAGGCAACTGGCTTATGCTGCAAGTCAAACTCAACTCAAATAACCCACACGCGTGACCTCAACCTGGTCTGTGACATCAATAGGACTTGTTGGTGGGACAGATTTTTGTCCCGGAGACTCCCCCTTTTGTGAAACAGACTCCCTCTCCATGTCAAGCAGAGTACCTCATTAATCCTTTTTAAGCACAATGTGAATAACTGGATGGGGAACAGAAAATACACCCCCTGGGAATCCACCTGTGTCCCTGCTGGACAGTGGCATAGGGTGCTGACTTGTTGGAACATGGGCTAAATTCTTGGCTAGGCTTGTAAGGGCCTCATGGCCAATAACCTAGTAAACTTCTATGATACTATGACCCTATGTGACTAATTGTAACTCACCAGTACCAACCCTCAGACCTTGCCTCACTTTTTCATGGATCAATAGGCCAGTCATGCTGGCAGGTGAATAAGTGAATACCAGTCCAGTTGTCTAACTCATTTTTAAAGGAAGATAGTGTATCACATTACCTGATTACAAAATCATAGACAATACATGCCAACTGGACCATGTGGAAATTTATACCTTGCCAGTAACTCCTTTAGACCCTATCTTCTTTTTCGAGGAACAAAGGGCCAGTCATATTTGGGCGGCACAGTGTTGCAGCAATTAACGTTGTCACCTCATAGCAAGAGGTTCTCTGGTTCAATTCTCACTGGGGTGCCTTCTGTGCAGAGTCTACATGTCCCCCCTGCATTCATGTGGGTTTCCTCTGGGTACTCCAGTTTCCTCTCACATTCCAAAGACATGCGCATGGAGCGTTTCTCCACGGGTCTCTACTGAAAATAGGCACTGTCCTAGTCAGATGTTCCGGGTCAACAAATGTTAAATAAATAAATAAATATTAGTGGTGAATTTATGGAAACCCATGCAACTACCTAACTCCTTTCTGAAGAAAGAAAGCATGCTTCACTGCTTACTCTAGAGTGGGAGTTTGTTCCAGAGAAGGGGTAAGCACTACATAACAACTTTGTCTCTTCACCATGTTTGGTTTATTTGCTGAAATAGGTTTATATCTCTGGTCCTAGTGTGATTGGGAATAATTTGCTTTCTCCAGCATAAGATGTTTTGTACTACTGGATCCCTAATGGCCCAGAACGCAAGGCACAGATTGCTGCTAAGGATTTTGTGGGACACTGAATAAAGAGACAGTGCTTCCAGTTTCTCCTAGTTGCTCTTGCCTTTTAAGCCTCTGATATTTATCACTAGAAACGTAGGTTGTTTCCAGTTGCTTGATATGTCTAGCAAGATACATCCAAGAAGGAGCACTGTATTTGATAATAGATCTCATTTATGCAGAACAAAGAAGGATAAGAACTTCCATGGATCTAGATGAAATACTTTTTGCAATAATTTGTGCCAGGTAAAATAATTTCCTAACCACTGTTGCAGTGTGGTGGTCAAAGGGAGTGAGGTTATCTACCCATGTTCCAAGGTCTCCCATTACACCTTCATTCTGAAGCATGGTGGGGGTTTGTCTATAGTATAAGATGAGTGAAGGGATTTTGTTTACCAAATGTGATGCTATTGCAAATTTTAGAAATTAATTTAAACCCATTTTTGGGCACCATTTGCTGACGTGTGAGTCCTAGTTGATGCTTCTGCATATCGCAGATCCTCATTTATAATTTGGCATCTACAAAGTACATGACAAATAGTAGGGGGCCCAATACACAGCCTTAAGGACCACCACTGATCACCTTTATGCTTACTGAGGATGTACCTGACTCTCACTACATGGACTCTATCCATCAACCAATTTACTATCCATCTAACTATGTAGGTGTCAAGCTGGAGCTTATTCTGCTTGTTTATTATGTTGGCATGTAGTATGGTGTCAAAAGCCTTAGCCAGGTTGAGATATGCTGTATGGACAACTTGTCTACTGTCCATGGCTTGTGTTACTATCTCTCAAAGAAGTTGACCACATTCATTTGATAGGATCTACAAATAACAAAGCTAAACTAGAACAGGTCAAGTCTTATAAGATTTATACAATCATAGTTAATTAGATCAATTATGATATATTTCATAATTTTGCAGATGAGACTAGTCAGTATAATGGGTTTGCAGGCTCCAGTGTCAGTGGTGTGTCCATATTTGTGAAGTGGTATCACAACACTTTGTGCACCACATTTCATGGACAAAACCAGTGGCTAAGCTCAGGCTGCACAGCTGTAGGATAGGGTAAACTAGGGCATGCTTAGTACTGTTTATCAGGCAAATGGGTGTATTGTCCATCCTCATGGGATAGTACTTTTATCAAATGCTCTTCGGTTATGATTAGAGGTTTAAGATTCTGTTATATTTGTGGGTTTTGTATAGTTGTTTTGGGGGGGTGAAGTTTGCTCTAAATTTGCTTACTGGTATGTTGTTTTCCTGTACTGGATCCATATAGGCAACGCTATTCTGAGCAATGCTGGATGTTACTCCATAGTTTCCAAATGTAACTAAAGAAGGATTTAATTTGTCTTTAACTTCTAATGTTTGTCTAAATTCATGGCATGCCTTCTTCCATCAATACTGACAGTACTTTTCATTATTCTATAGAGTTTAAGAAGCTTTTTTTTTACTTTTATTGTATTTTTTTATTTGTACATGTGGACCACCAGTCTGGTACACTTTTAAATATGAAGCTATGAACTTCCCATTTGCTTGGATCTCACAGAGACTACCAAGTCAATGCATGCATATAGGTGTATATAGATTCTTACTGTTTCAGTATCTTGGAAAATAACAAATAATGAATTTTGAGACCTCATCATAGAATTATAAGACGTATGTACATTAGAAGTCTCAGAAGTTTGTGATGCAGGCATCTAATTGTTTCGAGATTTTGAAGGAAAATGTCACCAGTTTATAATTAGATTTAACTTGAAAGAGGGAGAACCAGGGGGACAGCTGATACTGATGTTATGTTGGTAAGGATCAGGTCAAGAATATCTTGTCCTCTGGTGGATTCTTTCACAATTAGGTTGAAGGGAGGTTTTGTTTATGAAATCAAGGAATTTTGGGGTGTAATTTGCAGCTGAGGCATAGGTATCCCAGTTTTTTGTTGGGTAGTTAATGTCTCCTAGGATAATGGAATTCCTGCTGATTTTGAGTTCATCCAGTGCATTTAGGAATCTAACATGGCTTAATGGAAACATAGATGCAGTCCTTTAACATGCTGTGATCTAAAATTTGGCCCTGTTTAGTGTGATTTCAATCAGTTTACTTTATGTATTTCTAGGGATCTGTCTAAACGTGGTAAAGTCCCTGACAAATATGGATACTCAACTATAGTTAGCATCTTGCCAAATGTGTGATAGGTGAAAAAACCCTGGAACAGAGGGAGCTCATTATGTACTTTTAAACCAAGTTTCTGCAATAACACACAAATGTATGTGCTCCAAATACAGCAGGGCCTCACACTCTGGCAATTTGTTATTTAGACTCCTTGGTGTTCAGCAGAGCTACTTTGATGTTGTCTAGTCCTTGATTTATTTTTGTTAGGCTGGTACATCGATTAGCTAGACTCTGCCTAAAAAATGGCACTATGGAAGCAGTAAAGGCTTTAGTCAGTATGTGCAAGCCCTGGAATGACGTGCAAGCCATCCTTGGCAAAGCAAGGGTGACTGTCTAGCATTTGACCACATGCTGGACTGCCCTACACCAGCTATGCAGTCAACTGGTGAAGTCAGTAATGATTCCCTGTACTTTGATATCATTTGAGGAGAAGGAAGGATTACGCTCAAAGACAGGGTCTTATCTGCATTTATGACATGTATGGAAATCTCGTCATGCCTGTCTGCATATCTCTCAGGCTTCTATACACCAGTCCATTCAACCCCATGGACCACTACCATGTCATAATCATATTTAAGGAGATTACTCCTCAGTGGTGCAGCGGTAGCGTTGTTGCCTCACAGCAAGAGGTTCTCCCATTCGATTCTCAGCTGGAGTGTGGGGAGTGCCTTCTGTGTGGAATCTGCATGTCCCCCCGCGGTTGGGTGGGCATTCGAAAGACATGCGTAAATGGGCATGCCTTCGTTGAAGACTAAATGTCGAGCTGGCACCTCGGCGTTCATCAAAATCTACTGCCAATCATTAGCAGACCGGAGTTCTGCTGTGGCGACCCCTAACCAGGAAAAGCCGAAAGACAACAACAGCTCCTTGAAGGCTTTTGCCATGGTACTAGAGTTTGATAAGGTTTACTGCGGGTCTGTAGCCTTTGTTGTTTTATTTATATATTTATTTGCTTTGTGCTTTTTATCATAATCATATTTGTTTGCTTTAAGGGTCTTGAGCGCCCTTGATATGTCAGACATCCTGGCTCCTGAAAGGCAACTCACTGTCACCCTCTCTTTGTCCAGCCTCGTGACAGTTGACCCAGTGTCTCTGACAATGAAGTCACCAATCACTAGTATACTTTTGTAAAAGGATGTCTAAGTGTCCTAGCTTTACAGTGGTTAAATTACCTGATGAATCTTTACAGTATTAGTGCCAACAGGTATTTTGGTGCTTGATTTACACTGAGCTGGAGGGACATTTTACCTGCATTAGTGTATAATAGTTTACTTTGTACTTGTATGGAATGTAGTGGAAGTGTGTGTTGCTGATAGGTCATGTTTATTTGTGAGAGGGTAGGCCTCTATGTTGGCTGAGTACTTGCATCTTTCCTATGTGATAGTAACAAGCTAAGCAATACTTAATTTCCTGTGAGCATCAAGCAATTGCCACACTGCCTGAATACCAGACTGGTACCTTCCATTTTCATCCAAGAATATAGTAAATTATTAACAGGTGGCTTGTATTTGCATTTTAAAAATGGGATAAGTAATATTATGGGAATATGGGTTATGAATTTATTTAAAAATGTCTCCTACTTTGTAGTTGAAGAGTGGAATAAGTAATAAAGAAAGTATGAATAAGACGAATTCCAGGCTATCTATGATAATTCTGGGCTCAAATCTAATTAATATTGCAAAATAAAGCTACATTATCTTAGTGGTTACAACTAAGCTTGTTTGTAGAGAATTTGACACTGGAAGAGCCTGCAGCTATCTATCATGAACAGGTATCCAGCACTGTTTGTTCAAGCAGGGAAAATTAAAGAACCAATAAAAATTAGCTCGAAATTAAGTCAAAAATGCCTTCATCCAGAGTACAGTACTAGTTTCTCTGACAAAGAATCATTACCACTATGTACCACTATTTTTTTAGAAACTAGGTGAAAACACAGAATATGGGTTATTAAAACTGGTGCAATACTGCAATAAGGGTGTTTATGCAAAGCATAAGGATTTTATGAACTCCAACCATTGCTAATTGGATCTTACATTTTATAATAAAACCTGAAAGGATCTAAAGATAACAAAAGAAGACAGCTTAATAAGTCAGAGTCAAGATCTACGTTTCTGCACTGAATGAAGGAAAAGAGAACAAAGACTTTACTTTGTAGAACACTGTTCCCTGTTTAAAAAGCTTTATGGGCTTTATCGCTTTGACATGGAAGTTATTAATGGCAAAACATCAATGATGCTAAATCCAATACCTCTGTTCCTCATCTTAGTCAGATGGAAGCTATTAATGGCAAAGCATCAACAAAGCTAAATCCAGTCCCTCTGTTTCTCATCTTAATCAGTCCAGCTCTCATGCCAAGTCTCCTGACACCTGAAACCCATCTTTAGAAAACTAGCTACTCATACTTTTTAGTGCACTATTAACATTACCCAATATATTAGAGGCAACAGCAGAAATGATTAATTATGGACTCAGTTTGCTCATGCTGCAATGACATAGTGGAAGTAGGAGTAATGTAAGAGCACTGTTGCAAGTATGTCTCATTAGACTTTTGGGTGAGATTTTTGCTCATTCTGCTCTACGTAAATCTGGGAGACAGGAAGACATCCTAAGTACCATGCCTGCAGTACAAACATGTGATGAAGGGTAGAAATGAAGCAAAGTAAATTTACATTAAAACAACATAATGTCACTGGACAAATGTACCTCACTCATGCAGAACAGTTTTTCTCCATAGTGATTAAGTGCACAGCATTGTGAGGAATACTCCACATTTGGAATAGAATGCAGACAGTGTCCTGCTGTTCTGCGTTGTGCAGCCATGGCTCTTCTTTCCAATCTAAGACTGTCTCACAAATTGCTTTTGCAGCCAATAGCATAGAAAGAGAATGGGGTCAATCAAAGAATGGCTACTGGTGGTGAAGCAATCAGTCGCAAACTTGCTAGAGTTTTCAAGCCACTGCTACACTTTCAGATGGCAATACCGATTGGCGTCTATACACCTCATTGCTACCTGGACAAGGTTCTACTTGGTCTAATTCAGCTCAGCAAAGCTGACTTCCTATTCACCTTTTTTCTCTGGCAGTTCAGTGCTAGTATGCTTTCTTACTGTGCAAGACATTTCTCCCTTTTTCTTGTTGGTGCACTGCAACCACAGAGCTGGTGTATATATACAGTAATGGGGGGGTCGCATTCTTACATTTAATTTTTTCATTGAGCTGAACTCATGACCAGTTGGCTCCTGATTCAATGCAGAACATGTACTCCTTCAATATAAAGTGCACCTTCACTCTCTTCACTCTTTCTTTTTTATGAATTCTTCTCCTTTGTTCTTCTACTCTATGGAAAATAATTAATGCAATTTTATAAAAAAAAAAGAAAATATTTGTTTCTCAATGATACTGTTCTTTGCAGCATCAAACTGATTATTTGTAATCACTCTAGTGCCACCATTTGGAGAAGTCTTTGCACAGCATTCTTTTTGCCTGCTACCATAAACAGGGTGATTTGTTAATAACTACTTATTAGTTTTGCTTTGAGCTCTAATATGCATAAACTAGGTAGTGTATGATGAAATGATCACACAGATCATAACACATGTATTACAAATGCACAGTCTGGAACTTAAACTTGATTTTGTCTCCCAAACAGTGCAGTGGTACTGTTTTTATTAATGCAACTGCAAACAGGTTTTGCTGTGTGAATTCTTGCTTATAAAGCTTGATTAAATACTATGTATTTCTTACTGTTCTACTAATAATTTATTTATTTATTTAATATATGTTTACTGGGAAAGTCCAGCTTGGAACAAAGACAATTTTCAGTGGAGGCCTGGGGAGAAAAGCTCTAGACGTATGTCTTAGTGAATGACATTTAATAATATTAAAGAAATGTAGTAAATGCAAATATTTTGCAATTTAAGGATGCTTTGTTTTTTCTAAGACGTTTGGAACCACTAGATTATAAAGATGAAAATGATAAAACTGTAATAATCATAAAGCAAAGTTTTTTATGAATAATTTTCCTTAAAGAGGATATCTTCCCCTCCTGCCTACAGCCAACATGAATGGCACTGAATAACTGAGGATCAATGAAAGAACCTGCTTCAAAGTTTATACCATACACACTTCTGTTAATGCGCAGCAGTGCCCTTTAAATACCAATATTTTAGAATACAACAGCTGTCTTTTAAAGAGCTCATTGTAGAATGAAGATTTTGATAAAAGTAAAGCATGATAATTATCATCACATTGTTCTAATCACTTTAAGTATTTTTGAAAATGTTTCTTGTGTTTTGTCCTACTACAGTTGCATGATAAGTCATCAAACAGAGGTTCATCTTAACAGTACACACACACACACACACACACACACACACACACACACACACACACACACACACACACACACACACACACACACACACACACACACACAGTGAAGATGAGTCAGTGTTCCTTATGCTCAGCATAGCAACCGTGCTGGCAGGATGAACTGTACCTCTCAAATGTACTTCATTTTGAGGAATGTTCTTCATTTTGAGTCTTTTAAAAGGCTATCTTTACACATTGAAAGTGCCTTAAACACATTTTCTAAGAATTCTTTAGCTAATGTCTATGGTATTAATTTATCAAAAGTTTTTTTATAATTATAAATTAGCACATTTTAACCATGCTGTGAGTGTCCTAGTTATTACAAAGTTGTTAGTATGTGTTACACATGCTGCCTATTTGTCCCACATTATGACAGGTAGTGTTCCATATTTTGGAGATGGAAGGTTGAGAACTATGAGGGGAGGAAGAAGGATTTCTATAACATTTCGCTGCAGACCACACCAATGTGGATTCCTTACATGGAACTGTTGAACAGGCAGCATGGAAGCAAGTGTCATTCATTAAAATATCTTTATTTGCTGTAGAAGAAGATCCTATTCGATTGTCTGCTGCATTTTGCTGGACATAGTACCATGACCACTTAGGAGCTTCGATCTGGATCTGGAGCCAGGCTGGATCATTTCTATGGCACTGATTTCTGTAGACTGTTTATTGTTTTTTATTTTGTTCCTTGGTCTGCTGAAGTTGGTTGGATTGTCTGCAACGGGCAAAAGACAGAAAGCTGCTTGATAACTTAAGAGGTTAACTCACACTTTTGGCTGTAACAGTAAGGGGAACGGGTCTGAAATGTGTAAACATATCCAGTCTGAGTTGTCCCTGATTTTGCATTATATTTGCCCTGTCCCTCCTAAAAGATTTAATTCTTCTGGTAAAGCACTAAAGATGCAAAACACATTGTTTTGTTAACTTTTAAAGAGAAATACACTATGCAGAAATAAACAAAATATATTAATTCCAGTTTAAGCCACTGCCTCCATAACATTTGGCTTTGCCCTTGATTCTTGATCAAATAACTTGAGAGGTATGGAACAGAAATCTGCAGAAATTGTTCTGATCTGATTATTTTTAGGGCTGCAGCATTGATGGGTGCTCTTCTGAAATGCCTAGCATACAGGCAGTAACTTAGTAGGAGAAACTAACTATAATGACTCGTGGCAAGGATATATTGGGACAGGGCTTATCTTATAAGCATTGTATCTGGTTTATATAAATGAGCTGTCATACTCCATTGCACATACAGCATATCTAAATTTCAATAGGTTACTTTGGTCAGGCAGCTTTTGTTCAATTTTGTCTGATTTTGTTTTTTAAATCCTACTTATGTGTGTGGAATGAGCCGTCAAACCACTGCAGTTGATTTTTTCACTTTTCCCCACGGTAGTGTAACTGGGGAATTAGCATATATTAAGTTAAGGAGTGGGGGTGGGTAGCAAGTCCCCTGAGAAGAACACATTTTTTTTTTCTCTTTGTATAGCTTCATAGGTGATTAATAGGCTAACAACTCCTGGCGGTCTTTGTATGCCTAGCCTTGACTCCCAAATGCATTTGGTTGATCTTATAGGCTTGTTTTATGGGGTATATGTAGACATGGGCATGGGTTGTCAAAGCATTTAAAGGCTACCTCAATCTATGAGAGACATAGAGGCCAGACCAGGGGTAAGTTTCTGAGTCTCCATTCAATGATCCAAGTTACATTTGAACTGGTTACAGAAGACATTTGTGTTACATGTATGGGAAGCCTGTTCTAGACAAGTAGTCTCTGAGACACATACCTGTTCCTCTTGCATGTCCTATTTATGTTTATGTCCCTAGATGGGGTAATTATGATGTTATTTATTTTGCTGATGTGCAACATGTCCATCAGAGTGGGATCAGCAGATATTTTGTAGGCCGGCCATAGAGCCCCACTCAGTAACTTGTCAGATACTGAGTACAAGGACAGGGCTTTGAGGCAGTCTATGTAGGACATGTTGTTTATGGCCCTGTATACTTTGTTGAGGAACCACTGTGAAAACTCCGGTTATTGCATATGGATAGTTAGGCACATACCAGAGGGGTTATTCCACTCAATGATTGGTCTAATGAAGTCAAGTACAGTGAAACAATGACATCCTTAGACCTAGATACCACACTCTTCCTCGTCAGTATCAGTGGCAAAACAGGTAGAACTGTGTGTTTTAGTCCCACAGCAGGCAGATCAATTACTGACACTGCAGTGCAGCATAAGAGAGGTGTTGCACTCCTAAGCTTCTCGTCCTTTGAATGAGACACTAAACCAAGGACCTATCTGCTTCAGTTGGTGGTAGCTCAGGAGGATGCAAAAGATCCCATGGCACCTATCAAAAAGAGTAGGGGTCCTTTATTTAAAAACATTGTGTACGATACAATTTACAGACTTACATATTTAAAAATGTATATAGTGTACAAGTTTCCATTCCTTTCCATTACTGTCATACAATCATAGATATCTTGTATTTCATTATTATGTTACACCTTTATTATCTTATTTGAACCCCACTCCTTTTTCCACAACCACCATCTAATTTTTCTTAAAATCACTGCTAGTTCTCCTTTAACAGTAAGCATGATTTCATTTAGCATTGTATTCCAATTGGTCCGCACAACATAAAATAATCTTTTATTTATTTCATTAACATATTGCTTGTTTTTATAGCTATAATTTCCATACAAAATCATATCCATATTTATTTCATTTACCTCATTTATATTTTCAAAGGAATTTTCTTTACACAATTTTCTCACGATTTTGCAACCCTTATATGTTGTAAGAAAACATGTTCTGTAGTTTCTTCTTTACCACAATATATACAAACTCTTTAATTGATTTTTTAATATAGCATACTTCCTTTTACTGGTAATCTTGATATTCTACTTGCTTATTACACCATGCTTTTCCTACTTTTAGAGCTTTTCATTCACTAACAACCCAATAATTGACATCATAATATTATATTATGATATTTTTATATCACATTTCCTCTCATTTTCTGTTTCACCATTTTTTATTATCCATGATAGAATTTTGTTCTTGATAGCATCTCATTACTTCATTTAAACATGCTTTTGCTTTTTTGAGAATATTTAACATATCTCAATACTGCTTATCTTTGTATTTTAGTAAATGTATTACATTTAATTTTTATAATTTATCTCAAACAAAATTTTATACAAATAAAAAAATGGCATAAACAGTTGACTTTATTAATCCTAAACCTCTATCTTTCTTGTCCATGTACAAGACTCCTCTTGTCACTGGATTCAATCTCAAACCCCATATAAAAGAAAAAAAATACATGCATTTCCTTTTCATAGATTATTGGCAACATATAGACACTACCTAAATAAGAAATATTTCCCAGTATAACTGAATTAATCAAATAAACCTTTTTTATTAAACAATAGGTTACATGTTTTCCAAAAACAACAAAGCTCATTTATTCATCTAGTGTTGTATTCCATTGTTCCTCACTTACATTCTTACCCGGAATTCTTACTCCAAACCCAGAGACTTTTTATCGAGAGAGATACTCCTCTTGTCTTTACTATATCACCCAGTCATTTACTTTTTTCTTTATTTAAGGTCATGTCTACTATATTTAAAATTGATGTATATAACATATAATGTCTTTCATCCAGCCTTTGTTTCATGTAATCAATATAATATCATCTGCATAAATAAAAAACTGGAATTTTTATCCTTTATTACTAATATAAGTACCACCTCTTGTGTAAATTTACATCTCTGATTAACACATTCATATTTAATGCAAATAATATGACACTCATAGGACATCACTGATGTATGCCACTCTTTACATCTATTTCTTTGCTTAACCATTCATGCACTAAAATTCTTACTTCATTTTTTTATTATATTCATAACAACATATATTCTTAATTTTTTTACTAATGTTATATTCTTCCACAATTGTCCCCAGAAAATTCATGTTGTAGTGTATCAAAGGATTTAGTTAAATCTCCTATTACAACCTTGGTCTCATCAGTTCTGTTTATAGCATCATCATCCACAATTTCCATTACTATGAATAATAATTCCTGACATCCCTTAAAAGTATATATCATCCATAATACTTTTTATTTTACTTTCCATTCTCTCCTGAATTATTTTCATAAACATTGTATAATCTGTATTGTTCAATACTACAGGTCTTCAATTTTCAATTTTATTTTTATCTTCCTTTTTTCATACCAATTTATGTATACCACTGCATAAAATTTTATAAATAAACCCTTCATTTAAAGATATATTCCTAACTTTTAAGAAGTATTTTTCTGCCAAGCCATCAAATTCTTATAAAATTGGTATCCTATTGCATCTAATCCTGAAACTGACTGCAAATGAACTTGTCTAAGTACCTTCCGAATTCGTATAAGAAAATCATGTTTCCCAATTCCTTATTTTCTTGTTTTGTCAAATTTTAGCATGCCTTTTTTGCACTTTCTTTCTATCTTGAAACATTTTCTTTACATAATTTATTACAATGTTCATAATTTGTTTCTGAGATCTTCTTACCTCTCCTCTATCATCTTGCATTTCTCTCATTATATAAGTATATCTTCAACTATGCTACTCAAATAAGCTGATACATCTTCTTTTTACCTTGTAAGTAATATATTTGTTCAAATAATAATTTAATTTTCTCTTTATTCTTTTATAAATTCTCCATTCTATCACATAATATTCTCTATCATTGCTTTCCAAATCCTTTAAAGCATCAATACACATTGTTGTATAATATATTTTTCCACTCTACTTACATCTGACTGCCATTCATTTTTTCTTTTCTTTTCAAAGCCAGTCACCATTCAGGCAAGTTTTTTAACAAATTCTAGTGGAAATATGATCTTTTCATAAACACATACTTTTTTTTTCATTTTCATCTAATAATTTCTCATTTATTCTTTTTATCCCTTTTCCTAATCTGATGTACTCCTTATTTTTTGTATTTCTATCCATGTGGCTGAGTGATTTAAAAAAGTCTATTACAAGCATATCCCCCTCAGCTATGTTTAAGCCTTATAGTATAATAAAATAACCTATTTCTATATTTTATATACCTCAACTATATGTCCATAAATTATTATTCCAAATTGTTAAATTGCCACATTTTATAACTTCAAAAATTTTCTTAACATCATTTATTTTCTTCTTTTTTCCCCTCAAATCACAATTAAAATCCCCCATTAATATTATATTCATATTAATTACTATATAATCCCAAAAGCAAGTTTTTCTTTTTTTACTTGTAACATAGGAATACAATTCTAAAATTCTATACATCTGATTATGCCATCCGAGATCTACAACAACTAACCTTTCCATCATTGCCAAGGTTATGTTCAATATTTTCACTGACTTTCAAATTATGCCTAATCTCAGTTCCTTCTATATTGTATCTCCAGCTGAAAATTTCTTTGCTTGTAATCTCTCTTCCTGTGTCAAAAACCTTACATCTTCCAATATTATTATGTCACCATCACATTTACTATACCAATTTAGGATGCCTAGTCTTCTACTTAGATATTTGATACTATTTACATTTACTGAAAGCACTCTAAAGTTATCATCATGTCTATTGTAGCATATCAGAAATGGTGTAAATTTAAAGTATTTATCTCATTTGCCTTATCTATTTCCTTTCTTCTTCTCTTTTAAATTTATCCCTTTAAACTTTCTTTTTTGTCTTACCCATTTACCAACATAGTTCTTTTTTGCCTTCATTATTTTCCACTTTATTTCTTGCTCATCACTTATTTCAGAACCTACTTCTATATTATCTTCTGTTTCACTTTTCTTTTAATCCTTATCTTTATGTTTACCCTGATCTTACTTCCCTAATTCCGCGTGATCTTTTATTGGGACTGTTTTTCTTCTCTCTGTATACCATCCTCAATTTTGTTTTCTTATTATTCATACTTTTTCTCTAGATTACAATCCATCCATAAATGCCCAATGTTGTTACATTTATAACATTTCAATTCATGTTTTTTTTGCTTTATGACTCATTTCCCCACCAATATAACATTTCCTATTATCACAATTACTTATCAAATGATCATCTTTTCCACATAAGAAACATGTTTTCATTTGTCCTCAATATTTTACAACACCTCTGTTACCCTCTAAATTTATCATATTAGGGATAGGAACAATGTCTTCTCCATTTTAAGAACAATGTGACAGCCCCATCCCCCAATCCATAATCCTCTGCTATCAAAGGCTTTGCTAATGTCTATAACTTCTTTACAAAATTTGCTTAAATATCTTTTAAAGTACCTTTCTCAACTTCAGTTCAAAACTGAACATACATTTTCTTTTTTTGTTTCCCTGTGAAATGCTTTAACCTCATAAGAATTCCATAGATTACAGTTCTTTTTCTTCTCATACCCCGAAACTTTCCTGAACAGAAACTGTCTCAAAAATAATGTCACAAAATGTCTTTTTATGGATAAGAATAAAAGCTCTTATCACCTGAGCCTTCACTTCCAATGGGACCACTTAATTATTCCAAATGTCATACCTGGCCATTTCTTTTTCTTCTTTGTTTGGAATTTTCACCATAAATTACCTTTGGTCGTTGACATTTCCTTTCCAATATTTGTCACTCATCACATTTCCTGCAGTTTCTTTAACAGTCTTGGCATATGATTTCATTGTCTGGCAATCTTCTTTCAAAATAACTTCTGATTCCTCAGATTGAATTTTGTCAGGAATTTCACCCCATGAAACATTTTTTCCGCTCTCCAGCTTGCTCTGCAACAATAGCACACCCTAAACATCATCTCATAACCCTCCTGACTGGAGGGTTGTAATAATACATTCATCATTGTTTTAAAAATTTGCTTCTGATGAAACAAACAAATTCTTCTGAAACAGCTCCTCAAAATCTTGTACAGCATCAAACACTGCACTGGTGTTTGCCTCTGTGTTATCTGCCATCTTGGATCTCCTTCAGTGCTGTTCTCCCAGCCACCTCTGCATTAGGAATGGAACAAGCACTCTCCTAATGAGCAGGGGAAGTTCCCCAATGCCAAGGCCAAATTTCAACTAATAGTATAAATACCACCTCAGGTCTCCACTGAAAAGAGGCTACTAGTCTAGTGGGACTAATCCAGTCAACAAAGGATAAATAAATACAAATAAGTTATAAGTTGCACAACAAATAATTATTTCCTTAACACTGTAGGCACATGATGGTCAAAGGCCAGACTGCTGTTTACAAGCATTCTCAGATCCCTGAGCACTGGGTCTACTCTTAGGGGTGTACTGTCAGTGTGGTAATTTTCAGGGACAGTAGTCTTCCCAAAGGATACTATTATGAATTTGTTGGTACTGAGTTTTAGACTACAGCTCTGACACCAGTTATTTGTCTGCGTCAGACCATCTTGGAGGGTATTTATATCACTGGGGATTTTATGACAACACCCAGTGTGCAGTCACTGTAAACTTGGTCAACCAGATTCTCTTGATGTTGGACTTGACCTCAGGGGAAATAGATGCTGACATAGAGTGGCTCTAGGACTCAGACCTAAGGGATTCAACTAGTGATTGCCCTCTTTGTGGAATATACTCCCATATCCTAACTTCTTCTGTCCTATCTCTGAGCCAGATGAGTATCCAGTGGGTGACATAGGGGTTTATAGTTAATTTTCTGAGTTTGTCAACAATTCCCAATGGGTGTACTGTGTTGAAAGCTTTGGCCAGGTCAGGGTAGGCAGTATGCACTGTTCTTCCCTCATTTATTGCTTTTTTGATCTTCTATAAGAAGTCTACCAAACGGAGTACTCATGAACTGCCCTTTACAAAACCAAACTGGGATAGATCTAGTAGCTGAAAATTTCCTATCTATTTGTTTATTATTTTTATGATAATTCTTTCCATGGCCTTGTATGTGAAACTAATCAGACTTATGGATCTGTAGTTATCCGGGCCTGTAGATGACCTGCCTTTGTGCAGGGTGATGACAGCTGTAGTCCTCCATTCACTTGGCACAAAGCCTGTCTGGAAGCTATGGTTAAATTTTGATTCTAGTAGCCCTGATAGGTTGTATTTCATGCTATTAAACAGGTGTACTGGGATATTACCAGAACCCATTGATGCATTGTTCTTGGAGCCTAGGAGAGTACATTGAAGACCTGTTCCTTAGTGACAATTGGGGGAGTTACAGTTGAAGGCATTTCCTGAGAGGTATCTGAGGGGGAGAGAAAGGTAAAATCAGAGATACATTTTTTTGACCAAGAGATTTACTGCATCCTCCAGCTCAGTACAGCTGGTTCCATTTACAATTAGTTTGTCACACTGAAGTTGCAGACATAGCTTAAGAAAGCCTTGTGGTAGTTCTTGGCCTGGAAGGCTACTGTTACCTCAAACTTAGTTGTGGTAGATTTGATTAGCAACCCAAGTTGCTGTTTAGCTTGATGAGTGAGTTTTTACCTTGCTGGGCATTCTACTACCTATTTTTTGCCTACTGATGCTGTGTTTCTACAGCTGTGGCTGTTTTTTTTTTTTTTTTTTTTTTTTTTAGTTTTGTAATGTGCTTCTTCTGGGCAGGTACAGCTGCCTGAATGTAGAGGGTTTCCATGGACATCTGCATATGTAACATTGTTCTCAAGATTTGAGGGGATTTGGAATTTTGCCAGGGTGTAACTTAATGATAGGAAGTTTGCCTTAGAATAATTCCGAACAGTACCAGGGATTGCTTTAAGTCCCAGATTTTATTTTTGTTTTAAAGGAAACATCTTTATGGTCCAACCTAACTAGAGAGGACATTAAACTGTGGTGGTGGGTGTGTATGTGCAATATTTCTGAGTTACACTTCTCAGAATTAAAAAAATCAGTGAAGTGTGCTTTGTTGCAGAATGAGTTGATCATATATGTGTAAAGTCTGCACATCTTCACCGACTATTCTGTAATACACTCTTCTTCAAGGGCAGTCAGTACAATATGAATTTTCATAGCAACGTGCCCCTACATCACTTACAGTTCAGGAACACAGCATACAGAGTTTCAGGTGTGAAACTGTAACAATCTTTATCATGTAGACTTGGATTTAATTCCCTCGATTTCTACTTAAATGTTGCACAACTTTGGGTAGGCTATTTGACAAGAAGCTTAGACACCTCAGAAAGATACATTTATGTTAAGCAGGTCTAAAATGATTAAAATATAAAACTAAAGTAAATAAGATTCCATTAACAGTCATCACTCTTGTATCTCAGCAGTCAGACTGTTGTCCTTCACTCAAAATTGCAGAGTAAAATAAATGCGGTATCATCAAAATAATTTACAAATGTACAGTCACTTTACGGTCCTCTGGAGTTCATAGCACATGCTATACACCCAAGCATCTTGTTTGCTCTTGGCACACAGAGGAGTTCATCAGTGATACACAAAGAGCCCCTAGGTCCTGTTCCTCCTCTTCCTCTCTGTTTGCATTTCCACCAAGAGAAACTCTCTTCTATGGTTTCTTCTACGGCACTGCATGATTTTTACTTTTTGACAATAAATATTAAGTGCCATGTCTTCAAGCAAGTATCAAGCCTTTTCTGCTCTATGGTTCTCTTCATATAACAACCAATCTTCCCAACTTAAACATTATTCACAAACTGGTTTTTGTTCCTATGCTTATAGATACTTCACATAACAGAAGCCTTTAAATAAGCCCCTGTGGCACACTGATCTTTCAAGCAATTCTGCTTATCTCAGTAATTGTCAGTACCATGCCCAGAACCCTCCCTGAAAGCCAGTTCTCATGCATTCTGTAAGCAGTGCACAAGATTTTTTACATTTAATCTGGAATGAAATCAAAAGCCATGATATGAGTAGCATCAAAGTAGATTGCATCAAAGGATGCAATCTCTGGCCATGCCTACCAGAATGAAATTAAAGCATTTGGATCAGGTTAGACTGACAAAATGTGCCACGAGTGCATGGATCATGCTATCCCTAATAGAACCAAGATGCTATCCTCCAAAAAAAGGAAGCCAATCTGGTGGTCCTCTGCCATAAACAAACTCTACAACAGAAGAAAGAAACTGTTGCTAAAAGAGTAAAATCCTATGACTGGAGGAACTCCCTGGTCAACCTCAGTAAAAAGCTGAGATCCCTCATAAAATCCTCCAAAGCTAGTTATGAAAACAAAATTGCCACCGACTCTAAAGACAACCACAAAGCATTCTATAGCTATGTCAAAAATCTCAATGGCAACACTCAGATCTGTTCTGAGCTACTACACAATGGCACTAAATATACAGAACCAACTGATATTGCCAACATCCTGGCAGATAGATTCAGTGCTAACTTTATCCCCCTCTCACCCCCTAGAGGGCCCATCTCTATACTGGAAGAATGCAAAGTTCCTGTAATCACAGCTGCACAGGTAAAAAACGCACTCTCCAAAGCCAAGAACACAGCATCCATGGGACCTGACAATATCCCAGGCTGCGTTCTACATGAACTACAGAATGAACTGGCATCCTACCTAAGTACCATGTGCAATCATAGCCTCACCTCAGGCTTTGTGCCCACTGAATGGTGCACCATGATGATTATCCAACTCCACAAAGGGGGAGCCACGACAGACCCTGGGAACTACTGCCCCATTAGCCTGACGAGCCTGGTCTGCAAGGCCATGGAACGTATCATCATGGAACTCATAAACAAAGACATTGGTAATCTCCAAACTCTGGACCCTACCCAGTTTGGATTTGTAAAAGGCAGATCATGTCTCCTAAACCTGAATGACTTCTTTGAAGCAGTCACCAAAGCCACAGATGAGGGTAAGGTGGTTCCACACAGCTTATCTAGATCTCGCCAAGGCTTTCGTTACCATTCCCCACTCTAGAATTATAGATAAGCTCACTAAACTAGGTATAAATCCCTATATCACAAGATGGGTTGCCAACTGGCTCATGGACAGAACTCACACTGTGAAAGTAGCAGACTCCAAATCCGACTTCAGACCAGTGATAAGTGGAGTACCACAGGGTTCAGTCCTGGGTCCTCTCCTGTTTGGTATCTACTTCTCTGAGGTACAGGCTAACACAGAAGGTATTTGGCTAACAAAGTATGCAGATGACTGCAAACTAGGAGCCATAATTGAAACTCCTAACGTTATGGACATACTACAAAAGGGCCTCACTGAGACAGATGCCTGGTGTCAAAGCCATGGCCTGAAGCTCAATGCCAAAAAGTGTATTGTCATTCCCTTTGGCAAAAACTCTGTACCCATGAACTACCACATAGCTGGTAGTCTACTTAACGCTGAAAATGTGATAAGTGACCTTGGGACACAAGTGGACAGTAGTCTCTCCTCTGATAATCACATCGCCATAGTGGTCAGGAAATCCTTCTACGTGGCTCACCTCATCACAAAAGGTTTCTCATCCAGAAAAAAAGAGGTGATTGTTTCCCTCTACTCATCACTCATTAGACCCATTATAGAGTACAACGCCCCTTTTGGTATGTACCTCACAAGACATCTACAACAACCAGAAAGGCCACAGAAATAGCTCACAAACAGGATTACTGGCCTCAAACAGATGCCCTACGTAGACCGTCTCAAAAAACTCCAGCTTTACTCCGTCTCATATCGCCTACTCAGAGGCGATCTCTGCCTAACATACAAAGCTATGTCAAACCCAGAGCTGTTGGACATGCTCCACTTAAAGAAATCCCAATCCCTCCAAGCTACGCACTCTAGGGACCTAAACCTTGTCACCACAATAAACAGAACATGCTGGAGGGATAGATTCCTGTCTCAGAGACTTCCCATACTCTGGAACAGACTACCCATTTATGTCAAAGAGAGCTCCTCATTAGCACTCTTCAAGAAAAATCTTGATGATTGGATGGGAAATAGGCAATTCACCCCAGGGAACACTTCTGTGGCTCTGCTCGACAGGGGCACAGGAAAATAATTTTCATGGGTGGCGAAAGCCAGGGTACATTTTTGGCTAGGCTTATATAGGCCCTAGGGCCAAAAGCCTAGTACCTACCTATGAACCTCTGTTGACTGCTATTCTTTAATACTCTCATCAGCTTTTCCCATAAAGATATAACATTCTTGAGCCTGAAGTTGTCAGGATCCTTTCACTTCCCTTCCTCTCTGTTCAATGAGTTGTATCACAGTGGATGACCTACAGTACCCAGGCATGTGACCAGTTGCACCAGAAAAAATGCACAGCCTTTGTGCTGCCCTGGACAATATGACTAGTATACCAAAACATTTTAATTATTTTAAAATCCTACATCTCAGTTCAATGCTGCAAGATAAGCAAATAAATAAAGTGTTATTGTATTTATGACACAAACCATAATGGAAAAAAAAATACTAGCTGGAGCTTCTATTGCTACTCACCTATTTATTTGTTTGTTTGTTTGTTTGTTTAAACTATTTATTTATTTGTTTAATGGATAAGTGAAATGGAACTTCACAAAGTCTTTTCAACCACTGCCCTTGTTTAATGATGGGGGGGGGGGAATAGACATCCTAATATGTAGCTGTGTTTGCCAAATCAGAATCAGAATCATATTTATTGGCCAAGTGTGCGCACATACAAGGAGTTTGATTCTAGTTTTGATGACTCTCCAAGTATAATTTACATAAATTACATACATGCAACTGTTAAAACAAAGACAAAGAATGTGAATATACATATATGCACAAAGTACAACTCAGTGCAAGAAATACTGAAATAAACTCTGAAAGAAACAAATATTAGCAATAAGTAAACAATATTGCAGAACCCTCAGATGCTTGGGAGAAAGAATACTCAGCATAATAATCTGAATTAATCATTTATGAACTTGATGGCCTGTGGGACAAAACTGTTCTCATATCTGCTTGTTTCGGTGCTATTAATCTACAATGTTTGGCCTATTGTAATAGTTCAAAAAGATGGTGGCCTGGATGTGAAGGGTCAGTGATTCTGGAATAGTACAGGTCCTGTAAGGAGGACACACTAGCACTAATGACATTTTTGGCAGACATGACTATTCAATGTAACTTATTTTTTGTCATGTTTAGACACAGATCCAAACCACACTGTTATGGATGAGCAGAAAACAGACTTAATGACTGCTATGTAGAACTGAATCAATAGTTCCTCTGGGAGGATGAACTTCCTCAGCTGTCGCAGAAAGCACATTCACTGTTGTGCCTTTTTTATAATGGACCCTACACTAGTCACCCACTTCAAGTCCCAGGAGATTATAAATCCCAAAAACTTGAAGGTTTCCACAACTGACACAGCAGTATTAAATATAAAGAGGGGGGTGATAATGTAGGACCACTCAAAGTCCACTGTCATCTCCACAGTTTTAAAAGTGTTCAGCTCCAGATTATTCTGACTACACCAAAGGGCCAACTATTCAACCTCTCATCTGTATGCAGACTCATCACCATTCCTTATGAGCCCAATAATGGTTGTATCATTGGGGTATTTAATAAGTTTGACACAGGGGTCCTTAGAGGTGCAGTCATTAGTGTAGAGGGAGAATAGCAGTGGGGAGAGCACACATCCCTGGGGGTCACCCATATTGACCACATGATAGCTAGATGTAAATTTCCCCAGTTTCATCTGTTGTCTCCTATTGGTCAGAAAATTGGTGATCCATTGACAGATGGAGGCAAGGACAGAAAGCTGGAAGACTTTCAAGTGAAGAAGTTCCAATTATTGTGTTAAATGCAGAGCTGAATTCCACAAACAGAATCCTTGCATATGTCCCTGGGTTGTCAAGATGTTGCAAGATACAGTGCAGAACAATATTAACTGCATCATCCACTGACCAGTTCTCTCATTAAGCAAACTGAAGGGGGTCCAACAAGGGAGTTGTAACATCCTTCAAGTGAGCTAACACCAGACTCTCAAAAGTCTTCATGACCACCGATGTCAAAGCAACAGGGCTGTAGTCAGTCAGACATGTTATACTGGATTTTATAGGGACTTGAATGATTGTGGCTTGTTTGTAGCATAAGAGAACTTCACACATCTCTAATGATTTATTAAAAATCCTAGTAAAAACAGAAGCCAGTTGATCAGCACAGATTTTTAAACAACAGGGTGAAACCCCGGCTGGACCTGCGGCATTCTTAGTATGCTGTATTTTTAAAAACTGACACACATGCTCTTCAGAGATAATTAATGCAGGTTGAATGTGAGAATGTGTGGAAGAGAGAGTCTGAACACTGAGAGAGCTGGCAATGTGTCATTTATAGCATAAGGCTTATCAAACAACCAGCATACATTAACTTCTTGAAACAGTGCAACTGGCCCTTATCTTTCTTGAAAGACCAGGCAAAGCTTCAGATTTTGTGTCTCTCTCTGAATGAGGATCAGTCAATGGATGGAAAAGGAATGTTACAAAATATATCTGTAAACATGGTTAAAACAAAAGACTTCTACTCAAATGCAAAAAACTAATGTGTTTGCATAGTAAAGGGAAACATTTTGTGCTCTCTACTATACATTATACTATACATTCTCTGCTATAGTCAATTGATGGGCTGCAAAAGTGAAGTGTTGGAAGTGCACTCATGAGATACACATAAATGTATAATACATAAAAGCAACAAGCAGTGGAGTTTACTGAAGCAGGTCATCCATAAGTAACCAGAACTAGTGCTTTCTGCTTCCTGCCTTCAGTCTTAATCACTTGTTCTAGTCCTCCACCATTAATTGAATGTCAGTGACATGGCTGCTACAATTTTACATGATGCCCTGTTGTCCAGGTGGAGTGCTACTGACTATGGAAGGTGAATTAATCAGTGAAAATTCCAAGTTGGATAAATGGCACTCTTCACTTCGTCCTCTCTCCACAAAGTGTTTAAAACTTCTAAATGAGAAATCCCAGTGCTACTTCTAACTTATTAAAAATGGCAAGGTTGATTGCACATTACTACCCCCTATTTCAGTACATCACCATCACCAGCCTAACAAATGCATTTAAAAAAGGGCATTTTATTTGTTCTGTAATTTGACCTTTCTGGGTTTAAAATAACAGTTCAAAAGCCTGCGTGCAAAACTAATTTCCTTCTCTCTTTCACTATATTCTTACCTCTAGTAAGATGACTAAGAGCAAGCACTACCCTCTTCTATTTAATAAGGTTCATAGATGTGTACTAGGCTAATGGCTCTGCAGCCTTTACAAGCCTAGCCCATAGGATTACCTTGGCATTGTGCCACCCAACCTTTGTTCCCAGTGCTCTGTCGAGTAGAGCCACTGGAGTTTTCTCTGGGGTGAATTTTCTATTCCCCATCCATTCATCAAGATTTCTCTTGAAGAGGGCCAGTGAGGTGCTCTGCTTGACATGTATGGGAAGTCTATTCTATAGCATGGGCAGTCTCTGGGTTATGAACCTGTCCCTCCAGCATGTTCTGTTGATTGTGGTAATGAGGTTAAGGTCTCTGGAGTGAGTGGTGCGGAGGTATTGGGATTTCTTTAGATGTACCATTTCTAACAGAGCTGGGTCAGACATGGCTTTGTAAGTCAAGCAGAGATCACCTCTAAATAGGCGATATGAGACAGAGAACAGTTTGAGGTTTTTTTAGGCTGTCCATACAGGACAGATGTTTAAGGCCTAGGATCCTCTTTGTGAGGTACTTTTGCGACTTCTCCAGTTGTTGCAGGTATTTATGGAGGTACATGCCAAATGAGGCATTGTACTCAATGAATGGCCTAATGAAGGAAGAGTAGAGGGAGACAATCACCTCTTTCTTCCTGAATTCAAAATCCTTAGTAATGAGATGTGCCACATAAAAGGACTTTCTGACCACAGTGCCAATGTGGTGGTCAAAAGAGAGGTTGCTGTCCACCTGTGTTCCCAGATCTCTTATAATGCCTTTTGTGTTTACCGGACTACCATCAATGTGGTAATTCATGGGAACCAGGTTTTTCCCAAAGGAGATGACAACACATTTTTTGGCATTGAGCTTAAGGCCATGGTTCTGACACGATCTTTAGAATATAATCTTTTAAAACACCCAAAGCCTCATTTGTCTAATAATTATATTGCTTTAGTAAATGTTTCAAAGTTATCAGTCAAATCTGTAAAATCATGAGTGGTTTGACCTCAATGCATTGTAAAACTTACAACTACTTAAGCTATTATGTTGGCAGTGAGTGGCAGAGAAGCAAAATTTGTTTGTGTCTTTCAGCTTTTTCCTGGTTAGGGGTCGCCACAGTGGAACTCCAGTCTGCTAATGATTGGTAGTGGATTTTTACATACCGGGTTACCAGCCCTGATGCACAACCTTCAATGAAGGCATGCCCCATTCACGTATGCCTCCACACAGAAGACGCTCTAGCTGAGAATCGAACAGGACAACGTCTTGCTATGAGGCGACAACACTACCGCAGCACCACCACCGCAGATGGCAGAGAAGCAAAATAATTAGTGAAAATGAGGAAAAGGTATGATCCATTATTTATTTTTAGCAACACGCTGCATAAAGTTGAATATATGTTTATTGTATAAGCTGATCTAAGAGATGACCCTCCTTTGTGGCATTACAGTTAAGTTTATCTTCCCTTCTGTTCCAATTTGCAATTTTTTCTGTGAAGCTCCTATATTTGTGGGCAAACACCCAATGCTAGTACCTGTTGTGAGGATATGCTCACTAGCAGAGCATTCTTAACTCCTTAGCTTGCCAGTAGGTCCCCCATTACCAAGTAAACAAGCACACTTAAAGCAAATTAAGAAAAATGAAGTACTGATATCAACATTAATTACAAGTAATATACAGTTAAATTCTTGTCTTACTTATACAGAACTCCAGAAGCTGAATGAAGGGGCAGACCAAGCACAGAGGTACAGTAGAAGGTTATTACTGATTCACCACAGTATGTCGCTCTCATTAATGAAATGATGCAATAAAATGTCTCTTTTATATAAAAACTGTGATCCTTTTTCATGGGTCAATGATTGAGTTGAAGCCCAGAAAATGAATTAGTGGAAGAAGCAGAAGAAGAACAGTCAAAATATTAACAGATCAGAGGGATGAAGCCTGAGGAAACATGGTGCCAAAAGAGGCACAGCTCCTAGAGTTGTGATGAAGACAATAATGGTTGGATGAACATAAGTGCAAAAGGCCAAGTGGCTGTAGCACAGATGCCTACAATGAGAACATTCTTGAAACAAACAATGAAAGCTGTCATTCCTCTACTGGCTTGGTCAATGACCAAAGCATTTTACAATGAGTGGTGAGCCACCTTATGGCAGTAACTAATGTAGTTTACAATTCACTTTGAAAGGGTTATCTAGAAACTGCTAGCCCTTCCTATAGAAATGGAAATTAAAAACTTTTCCTAAACTTATGAACATGTTTCTATGTAATTTCAGATGACAGTGCACATCTAGGGTGTGAATGGCTTCTTCTGCTATGGTTTCTGCCCTATCTAAGAAAAAAGTGAGGTGAATTGAATGGTTCAGGGTCAATTCAGAAACCACTCTCAGGAGAAAATGAGGCTTGTTTTGAAGGGATATGTGATTCTCATGAAAGACCAAATATGATTTCCTGAACATAAAGGCCCACAAATCCAAGAATGTTCTAAACATAGGTAATAGCCAACAGGAAAAATATTTTATAACACATAACCTTCAATACTGTCATATTAAAGAGACTGAACTGTGGATGGGAAGCTTATCAATCATAAAATTTTAATCTCACTTAGGGGAGGGGCTGTTCTAAGGTAAGCACTTAGTCAGTTGGTGTAGGGCACAATCCTGCCCTCCATAGTGAATAGCTGAGACATGAAAACTGACCAGTAATAACTGCAATACCAAAAAAAGTGAATATCATCAGTAAACTGAATGACTGAGTCAGTACTGGGCACTGTTCTGCCCTAATGGATGACTCTTCCCACTTGGCAGAGAAAGTCTGCCAGGTGGAACGTTTCCTGGAAGTCCCCATAGCAGATGACTCAAAAGAAATGAGAAATGACAGCAATGTAGAAGAAAGATACCCAGACAGTTCTAATAGTAGTAGGAGCAATGGGTCTTATAAAAAAGAATCTAGAATCGTATTTAGATATGTTACCAATACATGCAACCCCATACAAATTGCACAAGGAGTCATTACTGAGCACATTGCAGATGCTGTAAAGATCACTTTTGGCTGACATCAGAGAATGAAACAATACTAATTTCATGAAGTGTAATTGTATTTTGACCTAGGAATGGGGTCCATTCACATCATGGTATTAGAAACCCAAAAGATTTGTAGAAATTGTATTTGTTCTTTGGTAGCCAGGAAAGTCCAACGGACTGAATGGCTCATTTTTATCGGACCCCTGGGGAGAAAAGCTCCACAACAGATTCAAAAACATTTAAATAATAGTTGATGAGTAATGATATACAAAGGGAGAACATCCCAACAACAGAGAAAACACTTTAAAATTGATGAGGTTTACCTTTTATACAGGGAATAAGAGCCCCCAAACAGATTGAAATATATTTTCAGAATATTGCTAGGAGAAACTGAGATCAATAATACAAGGCAAAACACTTTACAGAAGTGGATAGCATGTGTTGAGTAAACTAATATAGTTATTGAAAATATTTAAAAAATATATACACGTAGGAGCAAAACAATGAAGGGGCAAATAAGACTAATGCCCAAAACCAAAGTCCACTGAAATAATCCAATCTTCCAAATGGCTGGTAACAAAAGATTTTATTGTTTGTTAAGCTTCTTCAGACCTTTACATAAAAATATATGCCTAACAAATATATATACTAAAAAAACCAGATATTTAGAATACCATCTAGTTAATTATAAGCATCACAAACATCTGTTATCGTTAAAACAACATTATGTTCATATTTGTTCTATAACACCACTATTTAAAAATACATTCTCATCATAAGAATTAATTAAAAATGTGTGTTAACTGCATTAATCATTATATTAAAGACTCTATATTTTGCTAGAATGCATATTCTTAAATAGACAAGTAATGTATATACATATCAAAACTTTAAAAATGCAGATTTATGCATATATATTAATGCAAATATAAATTCAAACATTGTTTAAATTTCAGCTTGTATTATAAAAAATTACTCTACATGAAATATCTAAACATACTTTCTAAACAATTAAAGATCTCCCTTATATTCACCAGCTAATTGTTGGCTATAGTCAAAAAGGGCTATAAAAATATATATAGGATATTAGAGACATTCATCATTCAAAAAGTGGACATATAAAGCCTTTCATGAAATATAAATAAATTCTTACTTATGTTTCAAACTTCTCTGTTTTAATAAGGGTTTCAGAGGTACTTTGCCATTCAATCCTGGCAACCTGTCGGCTCTAAGTTTAATTATCCACTGTGTTTCCCTAGCTTCAGTGAAGTTAATGATATCACCTCTTCTATGTGTGGTGTTTATTTCTTCTAAGATCCTAAATACAAAGGAATGATTTATGTCAGTGTCATGGACATGTTTTGCCAAGGCATTCTTTATGTTAACTGTCCTAATGTAATATGTGTGTTCCCGAATCCTGTCCCTAAGACAGCGATTATAGAATGCCGGACAAAGCCTGCAGGATGCTAAATAGACTACATTTTTCGTCATACAATTACCATGAGCCTTCATACTAAAATCACCTAGTCCTGAGGGATGTGTAAATACTAATTCTTTCGAAATATAAGAGCAGAAATTACACGAATTGCAAGGTTCTGTGTAGAAACCATCTATGCCTTTTTTCTTGAGATTCGGCTTGGGGTAGCACAAAAGGCTTTTCAAGTTCTTCTTGTTCTTATAGATGAACTTGTTTATCCCCAGCTATTTCCCTGATCTTTGGGCCAACTGATAAAATATGCCAGTGTTTAGTATAAATGTCTTTTATTCGACCTATGTCTTTGGTGTAATATACGGAAACTTAATGCCTTGAACGGTACTGCATAGTTTCTCAGTGATTCTTGTATCATCATTACTCTGATTTTCTTTTCCCATTAAATTAGTGGAGAAGTATGGTTTAGCCTTTGTATCTCTTAATACTGGCATCTCATCTGTAATCAACTGATAGTCACTCTCATTGTAACATCTCTCATTCAACATCTCTTTTAATTCACCCAGATCTTTCTCATAGGCAGCATCCACTGGTGTATACCTGGAGATACATTATAGCCTGCCCTCTCACTAAATTCTTGTATACATGACCAGGATGCATACTATGTCTATGTAGGAGTGTATTTTTATAACATGGTTTACGGTATAGTCCTGTGTTAATCATACCATTTGGCAACTTCTCCACATATATATCTAAAAATGGAATACACTGATGAGACCAATCAAAGGTGAAATTCAAGAAATCTATATATGTATTCATCTCTCTCATAAATGTCTCCAGTTGTGTGGATGTACCTCTCCAGATAAGGAAGAGGTCATCCACAAACCTCTATAAAACAAGACATGTTCCCTATATAGTGTACTTTGAAACAGAAACCTATTCTTCCATTCTGCCATTGATTGGCGTAGCTATTGGCACAAGAAGTGCCCATAGCCAGCCATCTCTCTGGAGAAAGGTTCTGTCCTGAAAACAAAATATGTTTGATTCTAACACTATCTCCAATAAGTCCATCAGTAATTCTGTACAGTCAACCATACCAGAACTACTCAGAAAATTCCTCACCATATCAATACCGCTCTATTCGGTATCATGGTGAAGAGTGACTGCACATCCATAGTAGCAAATAAAACATCTCCTGTATCAAAAGATGTACCTACATATCTATAGAGGTCCAACAAGAACTGCTTGGTGTCTTTAAGTATATGTGAATTCAAGTCTACTAGAGGTCTCATCTTACTTTCTATATAAATCGACAGGGGTTCTGTAGACCATCCCCTACCTGCCACTATCGGTCTCATAGGTGGCTGCGTGGGATGTTTATGTAATTTGGGAAGTCCCTGTATGACGGGTAACAAGGGATGTTGCACTAATAGAAAATCAAACAAGGACTGATCTATGATACCTTCTATAAATAAATGATTCAACTTATTTTTAATATCCATGATAATCTTATCTACTCTTTCATCATTGATTGCTTCATAAAATTTGGAATCTGATAACATTCTCAGCATATCTTGTTCATATCGATGACAGTCAAATACAACTATCCCACCTCCCTTGTCTACAGGACGGATGACTATATCCTGCCTATGACGTAGTTGATTTAAAACTGTCCGCTGTTTAAAACTCAAGTTGTACTTAGACTTACGATTCTTAATCAGATATTCCTTTGTTTTATATAGATCGTCCTCCACTAACTTACTGTATGCAGCAACTAGGGGATGTATCATTGGTATATATGTGCTCGGTTTCCTGAAAGATGGTTGAGAAACAGTATTTCCCCCATCAAACGCTATCTTCAGAGATGAATTTCTAATAAATAATTTGAAATCTCTGAGAGTTTCTTCATAACAACTGTAAGTAGTTGGAATAAAGGATAATCCTTTAGATAAAATGAGTGTCTCTTCCTCACTCAATTCTTGACTTGACAAATTCACAACTAAGTTGTATTTCTCCCTTGCCACATTTTCTTTAAATTCCTGTTGGACTGTCTCTCTATAGAAATCTTCCGTTTTTGACGCCCTCTGCTGACAGTGCCTTCTCTCACCAAAGTTCTGATGGGAAAAGGGTTGTTACTATTGAATCCCTGTACAGAGTTCACCTCCTTAGTATTAATAACATGACTGTTCTCTGTACAAATACCCTCATTAATCTTAAGTACAGCTACATTTGAAGTTTTCCTCCTAACAACTACCTCTGGTTGTAATGGGATGGATTTGACCTTTTCTACTACAGCATTACTATTAATCACATCAACATCACATAAATCATTGTTCTCATAATTATTAGTAACAATAGCTTCATCACTTAATACATCATTCAGAGCATTAGATGTCACATTTGGAACATTTCCATTAGTATTAATATCAATATTATTGACATTTCTTTTATTAACACTATTAGCCTGTTTACCCACACCAGAAGTAATGACTGCTTCTGTAGCGATATTAATATTCATATTTACTGTCCCTCTGGGCCAGGTGAAAATATGGCCCATTTTAAAATCATTACTGTCTCTCAATAATTTTGTTCTCTTCTGGTTTAGAACTCGTTTTTCAAACTGTACGACATTGTCCAACAATACATTGCAAGCTTCATCAACAACTACTGCAGGATATTTATATTTCTACACGCTGTTGTTGTATATCCTGCCTTAGCGTATCTTCAATAGGACTAAAAAATCTATTAAGTAACCTCATATAATTGAGGCTTACCTCAATATTCAGTTTTGCCATTCATACAAAAGTTCTGGATATGCGGTGCCTGTAGTGGGCATTTTAAGCACCAATCCCCTTGGAACCAAACCACGTTGTATACAAATTTCAAAATGCTGCCTCTGTGTTTGCAGCCGTTTAAGCTTGATTAAGTCCAGTTCCATTTTCTCGGTATCTAAGCGTAGTCTCTCTCTATCGTATGTCGGACCACTCTCAGTATTCTCCATACTATCCGCTTCACAGAACGCTGCTAGAGGGTTTGAGTCCATCCTCAAACAATCCGCCAAACGGTCGATTACCGGACGTGACGGAACTGGCATTTCCTGGTTGTTTCAAATATTGTAAGGTAGCTCAATAGAGTGCTGTGCCCCTTCCATCATGCCTTAAAGCGGAAAAACAGAGCCGTAAATCAATAAAAATGAATAGTATCCTCCGCTGAAAGTTAATGCTCCTCAGTGAACAGCAACAGATAAAGATAGTAAAAAATATATACACGTAGGAGCAAAACAATGAAGGGGCAAATAAGACTAATGCCCAAAACCAAAGTCCACTGAAATAATCCAATCTTCCAAATGGCTGGTAACAAAAGATTTTATTGACGTAGGTAAGCGCTTTCGCTTGGTTAAGCTTCTTCAGACCTTTACATAAAAATATATGCCTAACAAATATATATACTAAAAAAGGCGCCAAAACCAGATATTTAGAATACGCCCATCTAGTTAATTATAAGCGCATCACAAACATCTGTTATCAGAAGTTAAAAACAACATTATGTTCATATTTGTTCTATAACACCACTATTTAAAAATACATTCTCATCATAAGAATTAATTAAAAATGTGTGTTAACTGCATTAATCATTATATTAAAGACTCTATATTTTGCTAGAATGCATATTCTTAAATAGACAAGTAATGTATATACATATCAAAACTTTAAAAGTGCAGATTTATGCATATATATTAATGCAAATATAAATTCAAACATTGTTTAAATTTCAGCTTGTATTATAAAAAATTACTCTACATGAAATATCTAAACATACTTTCTAAACAATTAAAGATCTCCCTTATATTCACCAGCTAATTGTTGACTATAGTCAAAAAGGGCTATAAAAATATATATATAGGATATTAGAGACATTCATCATTCAAAAAGTGGACATATAAAGCCTTTCATGAAATATAAATAAATTCTTACTTATGTTTCAAACTTCTCTGTTTTAATAAGGATTTCAGATGTACTTTGCCATTTAATCCTGGCAACCTGTCGGCTCTAAGTTTAATTATCCACTGTGTTTCCCTAGCTTCAGTGAAGTTAATGATATCACCTCTTCTATGTGTGGTGTTTATTTCTTCTAAGATCCTAAATACAAAGGAATGATTTATGTCAGTGTCATGGACATGTTTTGCCAAGGCATTCTTTATGTTGACTGTCCTAATGTAATATGTGTGTTCCCGAATCCTGTCCCTAAGACAGCGATTCGTTTTGCCCACATAGAATGCCGGACAAAGCCTGCAGGATGCTAAATAGACTACATTTTTCGTCATACAATTACCATGAGCCTTCATACTAAAATCACCTAGTCCTGAGGGATGTGTAAATACTAATTCTTTCGAAATATAAGAGCAGAAATTACACGAATTGCAAGGTTCTGTGTAGAAACCATCTATGCCTTTTTTCTTGAGATTCGGCTTGGGGTAGCACAAAAGGCTTTTCAAGTTCTTCTTGTTCTTATAGATGAATTTCGGTTTATCCCCAGCTATTTCCCTGATCTTTGGGTCAACTGATAAGATATGCCAGTGTTTGGTATAAATGTCTTTTATTCGACCTATGTCTTTGGTGTAATATACCGGAAACTTAATGCCTTGAACGGTACTGCATAGTTTCTCAGTGATTCTTGTATCATCATTACTCTGATTTTCTTTTCCCATTAAATTAGTGGAGAAGTATGGTTTAGCCTTTGTATCTCTGATGTTCCGTCACGTCCGGTAATCGACCGTTTGGCGGATTGTTTGAGGATGGACTCAAACCCTCTAGCAGCGTTCTGTGAAGCGGATAGTATGGAGAATACTGAGAGTGGTCCGACATACGATAGAGAGAGACTACGCTTAGATACCGAGAAAATGGAACTGGACTTAATCAAGCTTAAACGGCTGCAAACACAGAGGCAGCATTTTGAAATTTGTATACAACGTGGTTTGGTTCCAAGGGGATTGCGGGTGCTTAAAATGCCCACTACAGGCACCGCATATCCAGAACTTTTGTATGAATGGCAAAAACTGAATATTGAGGTAAGCCTCAATTATATGAGGTTACTTAATAGATTTTTTAGTCCTATTGAAGATACGCTAAGGCAGGATATACAACAACAGCGTGTAGAAATATACGCGAAATATCCTGCAGTAGTTGTTGATGAAGCTTGCAATGTATTGTTGGACAATGTCGTACAGTTTGAAAAACGAGTTCTAAACCAGAAGAGAACAAAATTATTGAGAGACAGTAATGATTTTAAAATGGGCCATATTTTCACCTGGCCCAGAGGGACAGTAAATATGAATATTAATATCGCTACAGAAGCAGTCATTACTTCTGGTGTGGGTAAACAGGCTAATAGTGTTAATAAAAGAAATGTCAATAATATTGATATTAATACTAATGGAAATGTTCCAAATGTGACATCTAATGCTCTGAATGATGTATTAAGTGATGAAGCTATTGTTACTAATAATTATGAGAACAATGATTTATGTGATGTTGATGTGATTAATAGTAATGCTGTAGTAGAAAAGGTCAAATCCATCCCATTACAACCAGAGGTAGTTGTTAGGAGAAAAACTTCAAATGTAGCTGTACTTAAGATTAATGAGGGTATTTGTACAGAGAACAGTCATGTTATTAATACTAAGGAGGTGAACTCTGTACAGGGATTCAATAGTAACAACCCTTTTCCCATCAGAACTTTGGTGAGAGAAGGCACTCTGTCAGCAGAGGCGCCAAAACGGAAGATTTCTATAGAGAGACAGTCCAACAGGAATTTAAAGAAAATGTGGCAAGGGAGAAATACAACTTAGTTGTGAATTTGTCAAGTCAAGAATTGAGTGAGGAAGAGACACTCATTTTATCTAAAGGATTATCCTTTATTCCAACTACTTACAGTTGTTATGAAGAAACTCTCAGAGATTTCAAATTATTTATTAGAAATTTATCTCTGAAGATAGCGTTTGATGGGGGAAATACTGTTTCTCAACCATCTTTCAGGAAACCGAGCACATATATACCAATGATACATCCCCTAGTTGCTGCATACAGTAAGTTAGTGGAGGACGATCTATATAAAACAAAGGAATATCTGATTAAGAATCGTAAGTCTAAGTACAACTTGAGTTTTAAACAGCGGACAGTTTTAAATCAACTACGTCATAGGCAGGATATAGTCATCCGTCCTGTAGACAAGGGAGGTGGGCTAGTTGTATTTGACTGTCATCGATATGAACAAGATATGCTGAGAATGTTATCAGATTCCAAATTTTATGAAGCAATCAATGATGAAAGAGTAGATAAGATTATCATGGATATTAAAAATAAGTTGAATCATTTATTTATAGAAGGTATCATAGATCAGTCCTTGTTTGATTTTCTATTAGTGCAACATCCCTTGTTACCCGTCATACAGGGACTTCCCAAATTACATAAACATCCCACGCAGCCACCTATGAGACCGATAGTGGCAGGTAGGGGATGGTCTACAGAACCCCTGTCGATTTATATAGAAAGTAAGATGAGACCTCTAGTAGACTTGAATTCACATATACTTAAAGACACCAAGCAGTTCTTGTTGGACCTCTATAGATATGTAGGTACATCTTTTGACACAGGAGATGTTTTATTTGCTACTATGGATGTGCAGTTACTCTTCACCATGATACCGAATAGAGCGGGTATTGATATGGTGAGGAATTTTCTGAGTAGTTCTGGTATGGTTGACTGTACAGAATTACTGATGGACTTATTGGAGATAGTGTTAGAATCAAACATATTTTGTTTTCAGGACAGAACCTTTCTCCAGAGAGATGGCGTGGCTATGGGCACTTCTTGTGCCAATAGCTACGCCAATCTCGTAATGGCAGAATGGGAGAATAGGTTTCTGTTTCAAAGTACACTATATAGGGAACATGTCTTGTTTTATAGACGGTTTGTGGATGACCTCTTCCTCATCTGGAGAGGTACATCCACACAACTGGAGACATTTATGAGAGAGATGAATACATATATAGATTTCTTGAATTTCACCTTTGATTGGTCTCATCAGTGTATTCCATTTTTAGATATATATGTGGAGAAGTTGCCAAATGGTATGATTAACACAGGACTATACCGTAAACCATGTTATAAAAATACACTCCTACATAGGCATAGTATGCATCCTGGTCATGTATACAAGAATTTAGTGAGAGGGCAGGCTATACGTATCTCCAGGTATACACCAGTGGATGCTGCCTATGAGAAAGATCTGGGTGAATTAAAAGTGATGTTGAATGAGAGATGTTACAATGAGAGTGACTATCAGTTGATTACAGATGAGATGCCAGTATTAAGAGATACAAAGGCTAAACCATACTTCTCCACTAATTTAATGGGAAAAGAAAATCAGAGTAATGATGATACAAGAATCACTGAGAAACTATGCAGTACCGTTCAAGGCATTAAGTTTCCGGTATATTACACCAAAGACATAGGTCGAATAAAAGACATTTATACTAAACACTGGCATATTTTATCAGTTGACCCAAAGATCAGGGAAATAGCTGGGGATAAACCGAAGTTCATCTATAAGAACAAGAAGAACTTGAAAAGCCTTTTGTGCTACCCCAAGCCGAATCTCAAGAAAAAAGGCATAGATGGTTTCTACACAGAACCTTGCAATTCGTGTAATTTCTGCTCTTATATTTCGAAAGAATTAGTATTTACACATCCCTCAGGACTAGGTGATTTTAGTATGAAGGCTCATGGTAATTGTATGACGAAAATGTAGTCTATTTAGCATCCTGCAGGCTTTGTCCGGCATTCTATGTAACGAATCGCTGTCTTAGGGACAGGATTGAACACACATATTACATTAGGACAGTTAACATAAAGAATGCCTTGGCAAAACATGTCCATGACACTGACATAAATCATTCCTTTGTATTTAGGATCTTAGAAGAAATAAACACCACACATAGAAGAGGTGATATCATTAACTTCACTGAAGCTAGGGAAACACAGTGGATAATTAAACTTAGAGCCGACAGGTTGCCAGGATTAAATGGCAAAGTACCTCTGAAACCCTTATTAAAACAGAGAAGTTTGAAACATAAGTAAGAATTTATTTATATTTCATGAAAGGCTTTATATGTCCACTTTTTGAATGATGAATGTCTCTAATATCCTATATATATATTTTTATAGCCCTTTTTGACTATAGTCAACAATTAGCTGGTGAATATAAGGGAGATCTTTAATTGTTTAGAAAGTATGTTTAGATATTTCATGTAGAGTAATTTTTTATAATACAAGCTGAAATTTAAACAATGTTTGAATTTATATTTGCATTAATATATATGCATAAATCTGCACTTTTAAAGTTTTGATATGTATATACATTACTTGTCTATTTAAGAATATGCATTCTAGCAAAATATAGAGTCTTTAATATAATGATTAATGCAGTTAACACACATTTTTAATTAATTCTTATGATGAGAATGTATTTTTAAATAGTGGTGTTATAGAACAAATATGAACATAATGTTGTTTTTAACTTCTGATAACAGATGTTTGTGATGCTTATAATTAACTAGATGGGCGTATTCTAAATATCTGGTTTTGGCGCCTTTTTTAGTATATATATTTGTTAGGCATATATTTTTATGTAAAGGTCTGAAGAAGCTTAACCGCTTACCTACGTCAATAAAATCTTTTGTTACCAGCCATTTGGAAGATTGGATTATTTCAGTGGACTTTGGTTTTGGGCATTAGTCTTATTTGCCCCTTCATTGTTTTGCTCCTACGTGTATATATTTTTTACTATCTTTATCTGTTGCTGTTCACTGAGGAGCATTAACTTTCAGCGGAGGATACTATTCATTTTTATTGAAAATATTTGCTTTATTTTTAATAATGTACGGAGATGTGAAATAACAGTATTCTGATGCTAAAATAGACACAACAATACAATGAGATGAAGAATAATGTGCAAGAGGGAAAATTAAGGAAAGAGAATGAGTTAATTACTATTAAAGAGATGAGAATGTTATGGAAGGACACTACAGAACAAATACATTGATATAAGTGTTGGTTGAAGTGGTAGAAGATCTTGCATTAGTAGTATGGTATATTAAATTGAGAGCTACTTTTGATGTTAGGCCACTACTAACTGCTAAGATATAGAGGTGCTAGATATACAGTAGGAGTTATACTTTGAAGTGGGGCCAATTGTTGTACTCACCATGAGGGATCCCCTTGGCTAGAATGGGGAAAGTCTTCTGCACTGCAAGGGATCTAAGAGCCTGAAATATTATATTTCATGGCCAATGAAGCTTAGTTTTGGACTTTATTTCTTTCCTGAATTTTTCAGCAAGGTGCAGATTCAGAGAAAATTGGAAGAAGGCTTACATAAATCTCTACTGCCACAGAATGGAGACATCTACACTGAGACTTCCTCCGTGTCCTGCTATTCCAAGAAGAGGGGGAGAACAATATTTGCATACATGAAAAACAGGCTGACAGTCCTATTTCCAGAAAATGAGCATTGCTTCTGAACCAGCACCCCTGGAGAGGACTAGAGGTGTGACTCAGTAAGTCACACAGCACATTTATTTCATCTGAGATGTGAACTGCTGACAAGAGTTATGTCTCTGTCTGTAGACCGCAACCATGGGACATCACCTGTCTCACCCTCTCTATGACAGAGTACCACTGTGTAACATCTTGCTTACTGATGTAACAAAATTCAAACTGGTTGCATAGCAAAAATGAAGAAGGGCCACTGAAAGCATTTCAAACCTTCCAGGGCTAAGAGGATTTTCAACAGTGCCACATTGATTTTGTGAAGCCATCTGTCTGAGGAGGCACTTCTCTTGAACTGTGGAGGAGCTCAGGTGAATTCCCACCACTGACAATAAAATATCATGCTCTGGTTGTCAGAACTGTGAAAGGGTTGGCTGCAGGAATAGGAGGCCATTTGGATGTTGGTGAGGCTTGTCTACCACTTCAGGATGCAACAACAGTGGTGTTATACCAGCAGAAGCTTCACAAACATGTAGTGGCTCTGCAGCCACTGATAACCCACAATCCATTGCAATATTCATATCCTCAAGTATGCAAAGGGCACCATCAAGATGAAGATAACTATCAAGCACTGTATCCGAATCTAGGCTGCTGAATTCTTTCCTTCATGTGCCCTTTCTAAGCAATGCAATGACAAATACTGGATGGTGTCTGACTCCATACTGATGAGAACAATCCAAAGAGATGAAATCAGGGAAGACTCCTCTTAGTTTAAGGTAACCCCAGTTACGTTACTGCAACCATGGGACTGCATACTCCAGGAATTTTATGAAGTAGTTCACTGATTGGGCAAACTGCAGCCAACCATTTATGAAAGAAAGCACAAGGTTATTCTTCTGCTGGCAGGATATAGCCACTATGCCAAAGCCTTGGTAAACAATGAGTAGCACAGAAACTCATAGCGTCATCTTTTTGTACCAAAATTGATGTCAGTCTTGAGTAGATCAAAATAACCTCCTATATAGATTCTAGATAATTAAGTGACAGAAGGCATTTGTAATATCCAGCAACACCATCCAAGTGTCCTGCTGCAGCACCAACTAGACTACCCGGGGAGTCAACAAAAAAAAACAGAAACAGCAGACATGCTCAGTGATGCTGCTGATGTTCAGGATGGGATGGGAATAAACTGGTCCCTTTAGAACCAGTAAAATGCAGATACAGGACCCCTGACCTTATTCAAAACCAAAGTACATCCTCTTCGGCCACTTTGAAAACACAGGCTGAGCCTGTTCCAATAATTTTGTGGAGACAGCTTGGGAAGCACTTTTGAGGAGGGAAACAAGGAGCTTTAAGACATGGGTGACTGTGACTACATACAGAATCAGCTAGCCCTTTGTGATGGCTTTTCAAGTCTAACTCAGAGTACCACTCTCCAAGACACAGAGAGCAGTTGCGAGAAACTTCCTGTTGACTGCTGGGTTAGTGGAATCCATTGTCTCTGGTGGCATAATACTGAAGATTGCAAAACTGTGTGTTGCTTAAGCTTTTAAGAATACTCCTCTGTGTGGGAGGAGGATTTCTTTTTTGGGACTGCTAGACTAGAAGGCCAGATGCAAGAAGTGGAGTGACCTGAAGCAGATTCTTAGAAGTCCCCCACAGTCAGGGCAGCCTGATTCCTTTTTAAGCTATCATGTGCCAGGTTGTGAGATGTAGGGCCAAACAAAATATGCCCTTTGAAAGGGTATTTATGGTGGACAGAATGAGCTTCTTTTTAAGGAAGACTCTCATCAACATCATGTTGTACAGGCAAATGCCCGAATGTCTGACCCTGCAATACAGGCCATGCCACAAATGCAATAAAAAGCACAGTGAGTCACATGGTAGACGGTGTTTGAAGTAGTAGACAGAAATCTGACTGTATCTTCCTTAATCCAGACCTGAAAATGCAGGAAGGCCACTAGAGTGAAAAAAAAACCCACTGTAGATGTCAAAGGAGCTTCATTTAAAACACAACTTTTATTTTTACATAAAAAGGAACTAGCACCTCAGCTGGGAACCTAAAATCACTGTAAGAAATAACAAATTTATAATGCGCAAGAAGAAAATCCCAATTAATCAAACAATATCAAATAGTTAATGTGAATACAAAAAATATAAAACTATTACCAGGTGGAAAAGAACAAACATATAAAACAACATAAATATAAAACAATGTATTCTTGTAAAATACATTTAATTCTGAGCTCATTATTCAGACCCTTGGTATGCAGTGATTTCTAAAGTGTTATAAGTCACTTAAAGCAGCATTACATAAAGTTCAAAAAATTGCTAAATTAACAGGAATAAAATACAAGGATGTTTTACAGGATGGCTGTAACAAACAGACCTACTGAGACAGATGCAATGAACCCAGAAACTCATCTTTCAGTTTGCCATTTCTGAGCATGTATAAGCTCCCTGTAAAGGAATCCTGTACTCCACAGTCCAATCCCGATACATTTGCTGCTTCCCTTGACAAGATGAGCAATCACATATCCCTTTTTAAATGCTGATATGCCATGTGACTGCTGTGTTGTTTGCCATTATTTGGAGAGCAGTTGACAGGTTTGTCTGAAGTGTTTTCAAAGCCAAAATAATTTCTGCCTTGTTGTCCTTTTCCTATATATATGAAGACAGGGATTGTTTTAGTAAGGAGACACCTTTAATTCTTCAAGGTATCAAATAAGTCCCTCAAGCATAGCCATAAACCTGAATATTTAACAGTCTAAGGTGGCAATGGAAGCAACAAACTCAGTCCAAGAATCAGGTTGCAAGACTGTGACCATTACTAGAACTCTTGCAATTAGCGACAGTACTGGAATGAGCTGTTGAAATGAGCCCTTGACTTATTGTTCCACTATCTATCTATCTAGTTCAAGAACTATTTACCTTACTGCTGCAGTAGACAAGCAAACAATGAGGTTTATGGATACAGAAACCTCCTTTATTTTCTTATTGCATTAAAATAGGATACTAGAAGATGAATCAATAAATGATCCCAAGTATTTAATCCATGGAGAAGGAGCAAAGAACTTTTCTGAGCTTACTACAATTTATGAGAAGAAGAATGGAACCCTCTGCATTCTGCATGATTCAATATAGTGAATTCAGTTTTGAATGAAAAAAGTGTCAGAAAAGGCAGTCAGTTATTTTCCAAATATATTCTTTTGCAGCAGGGCAAAGCTTTTCACAGCCACTTGCAGGGCTATGCCCTTGTGATCCTATCTTTATAAGGTCAGTGCAATTTGGGTGAAGGAAGATTTCCTTTTGTAGAGCCACAAGCATGATTTTCTCACTGGTGCAATGTCACACACTTGGTTGTCATGCAGCTAATATTCCTGAATAAGAGTAACACTTTACTTACTGTGGTAGATTTAGTGAGTCATTTTAGCTAAGTGGCTATAGGCAGGTCACATGGTAGTGGTAAGATCTGTAAAAGAAAGTGTCTAAACTGGAGCACTGGAAGTTTCTCATTTAGAACACACTGGGACTTGCAAGCAATGATCCTCTGTATCTGCATTCACTATTCATACAGTCCAGTTTATTAAACAAAGTAGATTATTTAAGATCAGTGTGCTAAAAGTTATATTTTGTAATTGAAAATATTGAGACTGGACAGTTCCTATAGTCACTTCTTACTGTTGTCCTGTTTTGGAAATATAAAGAACCTTGAATCACATCTTATACCCTGTTGCTGGCTTCAATCCCACTGTATTTATTTATTTATTTATTTATTTTAAGAAACTGCAAAGATATTTCCCTGGCTTGTCACATCTCCTTTGCGGTGTAAAATATGGGTCCTAGGTTGGACTTTTTTGTAAGATGCGATTGCATAAATCCTGGAAATGTTCAACTCTTTACTGTTCTAGTGCTGATGCAATGAGAAAAATTATCCTGGACAAAGAAATTATCCTCTGCAGATTAGAAACAAAGTTGGCGAACAGGAAAAGGTGCATTAAAGTGACATGGATATGGCTGTTTCCTGTTGTTTTCTTCTAAGTACCCTCATGCTTTGTACAGAAGTACATGTTTGGAACTAGAAGTTCCTAGAATACTAAGGGGGTGGGGGGGAATGTTTACTTCACCACTGTCAGTGTTTCCCCTTTTTTAATATTAATTGCTGCACCTTCATTAGGCTGCCAAACAAGCCTTCATTATTAAGGGGAACAATAAGTACCTCAAGTGTAAGATTTTCTACGAACAAGTTTCTGTTCCTTTGTCAGTGCCACTTTACCCAGTTTCAGTCCCTTCAACAGCACCCATGTATATTTTGCCTGGGCCTAATTTTGCTGAGTGTGTTTTTGGGCATGCATGAATTGCTTTGTGGCTGGACAGTGACATTCCTTTTTAAGTACTGCTGTCCCTGAGATAAAAATACAGAAAGGAAAACATACTTTAAAGTGCATTCTTCTTTTTCTCAAAGTAAGTGTGCAATCTCAGACTTAGAGTATTTAATAAGGAGGTCAATTCCCCATATGTGTGGCGCAGACAGGTTGAACCAACCTACCCCCGCACAAATTTCATTGCATTTCTTTGTACTTCAAATAATTATTTTTTTCTTCTGCAGTTTTGTGTTGTGGAGTTCAGGTGAGTTGCATGTATTTTGTTACAAGTTATTCTAAGTTTAAATACTTTTCAGGGAATATACTTCCTGAGGAATTTCTTTCTTGAGGTAATGCTGCTTTGCATTTAATAGATAAACAGATGAGATTTTTTTTTTTTCAGGGTAAGCTTAAGAATGTTTTTATCATGAAACAGGCAAATCTCCCTAATGTAATTTTGTTGACAATGAAAGTTATATATTTACCATAACGTTAAGTCTAAAGGGATCAAGTCCACCCTCAATAACTTTAAAGCTATTGAATCTACAGGTTAAAATAGAGTATCATTTTTTTTCCTAAAATCCCAAGGAGATATTGAATCTCAAAGCAGAGGCCTCAAGAAGATGGCATTTTTAATGAAAGTTTGCATAAAGTTAATGAGATTTGAAACAAAGTCTATATTAAAGTTAAAAATAGCAGTCAGATGCACATTAACAGAAGAATAACTAAATCCAGATTCTCAAAATTGCAGGAAGAGAAGCCGAGAATGGATCCAATCATTTGTAATGCCCCCCCCCCCAAAAAAAAAATCTTTCATTTGTCATTGTATGTCCTTCTTGTGTTGGACTTTTGACAGGCTACAACTGGAAGTGGAGAATCTAAGCTAGCTGTTGGATGTAAATGTCTGGATAAGTCCTGCCCAATAAGTAGGATAGTATTGCTTTCATGCATTTCAAAAACAGAGGATCCTCCAAAAGAAAAGACAGCAGTAGAGGAAACTACATGTGCCTAATTATTACTTCCAATTTGTGAAGTCCTGCTTTCTAAACACATCTCATTATCAGATGGAATGGGGGAAAGGTGTAATGAAAGCTAGGTGGCCATTTTTTGGCAACAGTATCAAAAAGGGCATCCCCTGTGTTGGAATTAGTAAGATCAACTTTAAGTTGGTCAGGGAGGCAAAAACAAACACTGTGCAGTTCCTTCCATCTACAGAACACTTTCCAAGCTACTGATGAACACAGAACACACGAGGGATAGAAGCAGGCATGTGCACAGTTTGTTTGCCAGTGATTTAGACTCCCTAAAGATGTGAATGAAAACCAAAAAGTGGTTGCCGGACATAATCCTTTGCCAGAGTCTCACAGTTTTTCAACACAGGAAGTAAAGTTATGTTCCCTCCTTGTTACAGTGACCTATAATTGCCATGTTGTCTAATGGTACAGTAATAACTCCCTGAGGGAGGAAGTCTTGAAAGGACTGTAAGCTCAAAGGAACTATTCTCATATGCAGAATGCTGACGTGAAAAGGTAGCCCAGAAGATGATCAGATATGTTGAAGCATCAACCCACTAAAATGCTCCCACCCACCCTAGGGCTGATACATCTGTAGTGTCACCAATACTTACTGCAGGTAGGTAAAAGGGAATGCTGAGGAAGAAATTGTTCATGTCCATATCCATAGCAGTGACATATGCATGCTTGAAAGAGACAGATCTAATTAGACAAAAGATTCATATCCTGAGACCAATAGATCGAAATACTCCACTGGAGAATTCTTTTTTTTATTACTTATTATTTTATTATTAGCACATATTAGATCAAAACAATTTACTAATGTATTCATTTAAAACAATTCAATTTCACTAAAACAAATGTATAATGAGTCAAACAATTTTAAATGAAAATACATATTAAGATTTCACAATAAAGAATAACCATGTGGTATCAGGCATAGCAGATCAAAGGAACTGCTGCTGCTATGAGAAGTACTACCTTAAGGGAAGGATGTACTATAGCTTTGTTTATGTCAGGAAGGATGAAATATTGGCTTGAAGAGACTGGAATCTTTTTGTGGGGAGTCATGTTCTGCACGATTTGGTATCTAGATGGCAGCTTATAAATGTGAGCAGCTGTCCTGGTAGTAATGCATTTTTTTACCTTCACTACTGGCCCAGAGACTGGATTAGCAAAAACAAAGACTCTCGCACTGACACTGAATGGATGGGAAACCTATCAGCCATATAAGGGGAAAAACGTTGGTTCCCTCGAGTTTCTGGTGAGCTGCTACTACAGACATGCACTTGATAAACACCCTAGTGGACTGAGGTCACAGCAAATAGAAGTATCTGAAATGGGAGTGGCTGATACTGACTCAAAACAGTAGAAACTTTCAGGACTCCTTGGCAATTCTGATGAAGGCTGTATGTTCTAGAAGTCAAGAGAACAAATATAGTCTTTTTTTTTTTTTTTTTGCTAGACAAGTATGGACTGATTGGACAGTGAGCATTTCAAAGGTACTCTGGGGATGAAGTCATTCAGGCACTCAAACATAATTCTAGCTTGAGGCCCTATGTCTTTTTTTGTCAGCAAAAAAGTATCTGTAATAAAATCCAGACCCCTTCTGGTCTGGTGAGGTCTCTTGGATGAAACTGTTTTTAGGAAGGCTTGGATCTCCTTTTCTGCTACATGTTTCTGACTGGGTGAGTTATCTCTGGCAGGTGAAGGAATGGCAGGACAAGAGTTATATGGAAAGAAATTTTATATTTCCTATATATAACTGCTCTGAGTCTTCTATCCTTATTTATGGACTTCGAAGCAGACAGATGGAATGACTGATGACCTGCCACTGCCTTTAGAGGCAATAAGTACAAGAGGGCTGCTGCTGCTGACAATCAGCAGATGATGACTGCTGTAAACACCTCCTTCTGGGTCTGTAACCTCGCTGAAAACTGCTCTGAGAATTAGGATTCTTTTCATATTGCTGTTGCTTTTGTGGCTTTTGCCCACACTTAAATGATATTCACTGAGGGATCTTCTGCATCCTTGAGCAGGGACATTAACTAGGTTGACAGCTATAACAGTATTGCCTTGCTTTTCCTTGCTCTCCAGATATACTTCTATGTTGGACCCAAACAAAACTGATCCTTGAAATAGTGAGTTAAAAATAATCACTTAGGGGTCCTCAGTAAACATGGTCAAGTGGTACCGCATATGACATTGAATAATTGTGCAAGAGCCTGTGGCCATGGCTGAACCATCAACAACACTATGAAATGTACATAATGAGGTTCACCATGGTGGAAATTATTGCCAAGTGTGATAAAAAAAATTGTCCTTCATAGACTCACAGAGTAACTGGCAGGTTTCGGCCATCATGTCAGTCTGGAAATTCACAATATGAGCCAGGCAACTCAGCACTTTGACAGAAAAAGTGGAATATGCATAATCATACTCCCAAAATGCTCCACTGCTCTGGACCCCTTATCTGCTGGGTAGACTGCTGTGCTCTGAGGTGTGGGAACTCTCTTAATAGCAGCTAATGGGGTAACCAGTATGCAAGTCTCAGAAGAAAAACTCCAGTGTCTGGGAAGGCAGAAGACATGGTCTGCATTCTTTGGTTAAGGATAAGCCATATCAGGATTCTTATTCTCTTATAAAGCTCTGGTGGCTGCTTTCAAACTGTCTACCAATGGAGGCAACAGCGATGTGTCCTTCTGCAGTATTTACTCTGGACAGAATACATATTCAGTGGACCGTCTCCTCCTCTGAGGCATCATCTTCATGACTCTCCCAAACTTTGAGTCATCAGGAGAGATATGGGGGAGAGTGTATTCTCCTCCTTCTCATCAATACTAACCAGTGGGGGGTTTGTTGGAGAATCAATGTGTTTCCTTTTGCTTGCAACCTTCCAGAGAATCTTTGGGGGGGAGACTCAGAAGTTGAGAAACATCAGGTTTCTGTGCTAAAGCTACCTTGGGAAGCTGCAGAAGGTCCTGGGACTTTCTGTCCTGTGTGAAGGACTGCAAAGCTACTGACTTGGAGAAATGTTTTCTGTTGGTTCTGATGATGCCAGCATCTGAGCAGGACAATGCATTGCATTGTGTAGTAGCATAATGATGATGATTGTTGGCTTTGTATGAAGAACAATGTCCAAGTCTTCATTGGTCTTGAGATGACTGGAGCTGAACATTCAGGCACCAGGATCAATGGCCTCAAAGTCATCCTCAAAGGGACAGATGCCAGTGCTTGTGCCAAGCGCTGGAACTTGAACACAGGGTGGAACACTGTGGCTGACAACAGCAGACTCAGTATCAGAATCATTTACACTAAATTCTGAGTCAAAGCTGAAAACAATGAAGTTGAAAAGGTCAATTCCGACATCAGCATAAAACACTTGACTACCAATCTGGTATATGACATTGACTCCATCACCAAATGTGAACCAAGGAATGAAATATGAAATGTGGAGAGGATAGTTTAGGAGGTCCTGTGTATTCAGCAGAAGACAGTGGTAGATTCTATGTCTGCAGGAAATTGTGGGAGAAAACCTATTTTAACCAGGGATGGAAGCCCCCCCCCCCCCACATACACACACACTCATTCTGCAAATCATATATACCAACTCTGAAACTGCACAAATGCAGGCAGGGAAAGGACAAATCCCCAGTTCACTGCTACACTGTGACCACTGAAATCCAAATGCAGATAATATTCAAAATTGAGTGACTGCAATATCTTAAGCTGAAAGGCTTGTAACACATTCATATATGTATATGTGCGCACACACACATACACAAAAACATAGACACACACACACACATACATAGACATACACACACAAAGAAGAGCCAGAACCACAAGATTAAACCTGTCTGGTGGACATCTGCAATAAATAAACTATATAACAAAAGGAAAAAAAATGCTGTCCAGGACCAAGAAGGATCAGGTGCCCAATTGCAAGCAATCTCTCCTTAGCCTGAACAAGTAAATAAGAGCATTAGTGAAATCCTCTAAAGCCAACTTTGAGTCCAAACTGGCCACATCTACTAGAGATAATCATAAGGCCTTCTTCACATATGTCCGTAATCCCAAAGGAAGCACACAGATCTTTTCAGAACTATTGGCCATGGACACCACATACACAATAGCTGTAGATACAGCCAATGTACTGGCTGACAGATTCAGAGAAAACTTCTCAATTTTGTCCCCCCCCCACCATCAATAAATCAGGACATCCCTAGTACTTGCCCCCCCACCCCTTATCTATAGGGAACAGGTTATCACTGCCCTCTCAAAGGCAAAAAATACAGCCTCCATGGGACCCGATAACATCCCAGGCTGCATCCTACATGAACTCAGGAATGAACTTGCAGCACCATTAGGCACCCTATTCAACCAAAGCCTGAGTAACATCTTCATCCCAGCCAAATGGAGGACAGCCACTGTCATCTCTTTACACAAAGGTGGAGCATCCACCGATCCAGAAAATTATAGACCCAATCTGCCTAACTAGCCTGATCTGCAAGGCCATGGAATGGATTACCATGGTCCTCATTAACAGGGACACTGGCAACTGCCAAACACTCGACCCCACACAGTTTGGTTTTGTCAAGGGGAGGTCATGTCTGTTAAATCTGGTTGGCTTCTTTCAGACAGTCACCAAAGCCATGGACGAGGGGAAGATGGTGCACACCGCCTACCTTGACCTGACCAAAGCCTTTGATACTATTCCCCACTTGGGCATAGTAGATAAACTCTCTCAACTAGGCATCAATTCATATGTTACCAGATGGGTAGTAAACTGGCTCACTGATAGAACCTACCTAATCAAAATAGGGGAAGCCACCTCAAGCAGTAGACCCATAAAGAGTGGCATACCCCAGGGATCGGTCTTGGGGCCTCTGTTATTCAAGATATACTTCTCTGAGGTGCAGGCCAAAACCAGTGAGCTATAGCTGACCAAGTTTGCAGATGACTGCAAGCTGGGCACAGTCATCAATTTTACACGTGATGTGGACGCCCTCCAAGAGGGTCTCACCCAAACAAATGCCAGAAACATGGCCTCAAGCTAAATGCCAAAAAATGCATCATCATCCCCTTTGGGGCGAGTGATGTCTCCACATATTATCACAATAATAACAATGTCCTAAGTACACACTCAGTAGTGAGTGATTTGTGCACCCAGGTTAATAGCAACCCAACTTTTGACCACCATGTTGCTTCCATTTTACGGAAAGCTTTCTATATGGCCCACCTCATAAGTAAGGGTATCTCATCCAGGGACAAAGAGGTCATAAGATCCCTGTATTCTTCCCTTATAAAACCAATTATTGAGTACAATACTACCTTCGGCATATACCTCACAAAGTACATACAGCAGCTGGACAGACCACAGAGGTTCCTCATCAGGAGAATACAGGGCCTCAAACACCTACCCTACACAGATAGGCTGAAAGTCCTATCCCTCTAGTCAGTTTCATACAGACTCCTCAGAGGTGACCTCTGTCTGGCATACAAAGCAATCTCAGACCCCGCCTTGAAAGGACTGCTGCATATCTACAAGTCAAGCTCCACTCGAGCAACCCATGCATGCAACCTCAACCTGGTCTGTGATATCAATAGGGCTTGCTGGCAGGACAGATTTGTGTCCCAGAGACTTCCCCATCTGTGGAATAGACTCTTTCTCCATGTCAAGCAGAGTACCTCATTATTCCTTTTTCCCTTTTTAAGCGCAACCTGGATAACTGGATGGGAAACAGAAAATACACTCCTGAGATTATATATATATATATATATATATATATATATATATATATATATATATATATAGTGTTTTCTGTGAGACAGTCAAACAGTTGATACATTTTTTGTAAGGAGGCAGCAGAACACCTGATGACTAAGTCAGGTTTGATATCTTTCTGCCAGCATTTAGGGCAGGGGCAGGCAACATTTTCTATATTGCAGGCTACTTATAAATTTTTTCCCTAGAGATCTTGTTTGGACCTTAAAGAAAGCCACTGCATACCTGTTCTAGTCAAAGTCAAACATTACCAGGGTAGAGCCTTTCCTTGGCATCAAAGGCTTCTGCTTCAAAGTCTTTGGCTGCAGTACTTCTGAAGCTTGTTTATCCAGTAATAGACTGGTCAAATTACACACTGAGATTTAGTAAAGACAAGTAAAACAAAATCCTTCTTTGTTATACTAATAAGTACTTTTTATAAATGTTGCCTCCATCTTCTGATACTGGAGATTAAGATGAGGAAGAAATTGTAGGCCTCCCAGAAGTCTTGAGGAACTGACTGGGTAAGTCTTTACTGGGCTTTGAAGTTGATGTGGGTCTTGAGGTAGAGACAGAAAATCTGGGTTCAACAAGGTCAGACTACACCAAAAGAATTTTGTCATATAAGTGTAGATGCAGCTCGTCCACCAGATGGTTGAGGAGGAAAAGTGCATGCAAACAGGGCACTTAGCTATATTATGCCTCTTGTATAAACAACAAAGACTCAGTGTTTAGTACAGCAAAAGTGAAATTTTGGCTATACTTTATAAACACAAAGCTTAAAACCCATTTGATACCCATTTATCCAAGCAAAGGGTAAAAAGGTTAGACAGACAAACCATTCCATAAAAAATGCAAGAAAGACTCAGCCAAACTAGAGTCTTCACTGTGCAATGCCTTAAACCTCCTGTAGTGGAGGCCAATGGGGTTTGGTTTTATTGGCTTGAATATACCCATAAAGACTTAAAAGTGAAAAGTTATGGGCATTCAGAAGCCATGTATCTGAAACACTGGTATGTTCTTAAGGCATTGTTATATCCCATGGGAGTTTAATAAGCAAAGCCTGTATTCTCATGAGAAGGCAAAAACCTCACTAGAACATGCACAAGGATCTACACCCTTCACCCACTTACCATATTTAACTCTGCTGTAAATTAAGAAGACAGAAAGAGCATGTTCACGCTCAATACTGATCATACTAACATGTTTCCCTGAAGATTAACTTAGCTATCACAGGCCTGCATATAGTAACTCAAAGGCAAGTTTCAATTTTTCAAAGTGGTCGACCTCCAGTTGCATAAAATGACTAACTGCTGTTACACTTCCTTTTTTAATTTCTCCAAGTCTTTTCGGTTTCTAATACCATGATGGGAATGAAGTATGATTAAAGTTCATGAAATTAGTATTGTTTCAATTTTTGATGTTAGTCAAAACTTTTCTTCGCAGCACCTGCAATGTGCCCTGTAAAGACTCTCTCTGCAATTTGTATGGAGCTACATGTATTGGTAACATATCTAAATATGATTGTCGATTCTTTTTTATAAGACCAGCTGTTCCTACTACTAATGGAACTGTCTGAGTATCTTTCTTCCACATTGCTCTCATTTCTGTCTGCAAATCCTGATATTTAATGACTTTGTGTCTCTGTACACAAGACACTGTAGTCACTGGGTGTAGCGATTTCAAGGATCAATGCTACTTTTGTCTTCTTTTCATGGACCACTATATCTAGTTTTCTCGCATCTATCTTTTGAACTGTTGGTCTACTTCATCATTTTCTATGATGATTTGTACCTAACATTTCCAGTGTTTTTTCAGCTACTTCAATATTATGTTTGCACAATCCCCACTGCAACAGTCTTGCCACATTATTGTATTATGCCTTTTAGTATACAGTCCTTCTACCATTAGTATGTTACAGCCAGCAACAAGGTGTGCAACTGTTTCCAATTCTGTTTTACAAAATCTGCATTTATCTGTTTTTCCAACATGTTCAATGGACTTTATAAACCAACATGCACATAGTCTACTATCTTTGGGGTGCCAATATTAACCTTGCTTCTTCTGGTTTGAATTTGCCTCTCCTTAGCCATTCCTTTGTTCAATCCTGATCAACATGATGTTGTTCCAGGAGTTTTCTATACTTGCAACTATATGCATTTTCCACATTTCTTGCCTTCTCATCTGATTCTTCACCTTATATTCTTTCTGTTGTTTTTTTGGTACATTCAGTTGCTGCCTGATTTTTATCTACTCGATTTCCATTTCTGACTGACACAGAAATGCTTCTTCTACATTAAGCAGGGAAGTCATCTTAGATTTATTCTCTTAATCTTTCAAAACATTCACTATGTTTGGGTCTTTTGAGGTCAGCAGATACGTATGTAGTTCCACGATTCATATCTATACATGTAATCAATTTCAAGGAGACCCATACTTCTTTCTGAACTGGGAATATATAATCTTGGTATGCACTGATTTTATAAATCATTTGATGAGCATGAAGCCTGTTTAATCTATCCAACACCTTTTGGGGCCAGTCATTCAGTTCAAAACTGTAAGTTAGGACAAGCAGACCAAATTGGTTTACAGCTTGAACTTTGTTCCTAGATGCCAATGCTGTTTTCACGATTAAAGTCTTCTAAAATATTCCTTACCGAGTTTTATTCACATTTGTTCATGTTTTATTGTTGATCCTTCATCAGTTCCCAAATATTTACATACTCCCCTTGCTCAAGTTCTCTTATATCACATTCTTGTCTCAAACTGTTTTCTTGGTGCTGCAGCTTTCCTGCTTTAAAGGTTGCTTTATACATTTATCAAGACCAAATGACATTCTTATATCATCTGAAAAAGTTTTGACTACTTGCAGTTGTGCTTTCAGTTCCTCATCTAATGAACTATACATTTTAAATCACCTACAAAGAGAAGACAAGAAGCTTTTACATTTTGTTGCTTTCTGGGAGCCAAATTATAGCCATGACCTACTGTTAAGTAGACAGCTTAATGGGTTAAGGGTAAGGCAAAAGAGCAGCAGTGACAGAGTCACCCTGGAATATCCCCCTTTGAATTTTTATCCCTGGAATAATAATTTGTCCTTTATCATGGTCGCTGTCATGTAGCTTATCAGTGTAGAGTGTATCTTATACATTTTTAAGCACTCTTATATATCCATGAATGTGGATACTGTCAAATGCTTTTTTTGTAGTCTATCCATGCCATACTTAATTTAGATTCTTCCTCTTTTTACAGTTCTCCACTATGACTTTATTTAACAACAAATGATCCTTTGTTCCATATGACTGTCTTTTACTATCCTTTTGTTCTTTTGCCATAACTGAATTGAATTTTCTTCTAAATGAGTATAAACTCTGTTGGCATCAGTTCCAGTGTATAGTTTATACATCATTGGAAGGCAAGTTATTAGTCTACAGTTTTTAGGATAGTTTGTAGGTCCACTCTTAAGTAGGAGCGTTGTTATTCCTGTTGTTAGCCAGGCTGTTGTCTGTTTGGAGTGTGCATATATATAGCTCTTCTCATGGCTAAATCTTCCTGCAAAGATGTTAAAGCTTTTAGCCAGAAGTTAGTACTGCATATGGGCCTGGGGTTTTCCAGTTTGGGCTTTTCTTAACTTTGCTTCAATCCCTCTGGTGGTTACTTCATCCCATTTCATAAACTGTACATTTGAACTTATTATTTCTTTTACTTTTTCTATCCATTTAGCATCTTTGTTATGTTCTGCAGGATCTTTAAAAATATTTCTCCAAAATGTATCTATTTCTTCTTTTTTTTAGTGGTCTTTCAATTATTTTTAACTTGTTTCCCAATTCTCTATAAAACTTTTTTTGAGTCATCAATAAATTGCTTATTTTGGACTTTTCCTTTATATATATATCTGTGTATCTTCTATGTTTTTCTGCCTGTGCTGATATTTTTAGTTTATTATTTGTGATAGCACATGATAAATCCTAATCTGTTATAATATTGTGCATTGCTTTTACCATGTCTATCTTTCTGAGTATTTGTGTTGCTCTGTTCCTTCTTCTATACTCTTCTAACAGTGACATTTCTTCTCTTAACTGCTTTATAGTTTTCTCTATTCAATGCTTCCATGATGGCATTCAATTTCTCCCCATCATTTCCCTTACTACCCTGTGTTCTTGTCTTAGGGCTTTATATGTTACTAATTTGGCTGCAAACTAACATATCCTAGTTTCTTGTGTTATATTGCATGAATCTCTATGGACAGTCCTAATTACTGTGTTCATTTGTTTTATCATACTTCTAACTTTTTGGGTTTTATTGACATCTTCTATGTCTTTCATTGATCTTTATATGTCTATCCATCTCTGTTACATCAAGCAACTCTTCTCTTAGATAATTTTCTTCTAAACTGAGGACACATTCTTTGTTCTCCATTTCCTTTGGGGATTCTATAGAAAGCTCCAGAGCATTTTCCTGTGCCACATTCTCTCTTCAGTTTCACCCTGTTTCACTGTGTGTGAGGATATACTGATACGAGACACCATTTTTTTTTTCTTCTCAAAGGAATGGCTGTGTCAAGAGAAGCTAGTTGATGATATAATTTGCATGAATTAATGAAAACTGAAAATAACAGCCATTTTTAAAAATGATGAAAACATTCTATCATTACAACTGCCTCCTCCAAAGATCATCATCTGTGATTTTGTTTCCAGACATGTTGCAACAATGTTTCAAGTGTGAGCAAACCTTTGAGGGAAAAATTATTTTCTTATCCAAGTGGTAAAAATATTTCAGATGTTCTTCATATTGATCATGGCTGTAGCAGTCTTAGATGTATGGGTTATATCTTGCCAAGGATATAATGGTCGGCCAGCTTCCAAAGCTTCAGGGCACGTTTTAAGCACCCAAACTGTCAAGCAGCTCAAGATGAGCTGAATAAAAGACATGTTTGGATGCAAAGCCCTTCAGATCTTTAGTGTCAGCAAAGAGTACACTTCACTGAGGCTTTTGAGGATTGATGGTTAGTTGTGCTTTTCTTTGTTGGCAGATATAGAAAAAAAACTTCCATGTTTTTACATTTACTTACCTTTTATTACTTTCTTCTTCAGAAACGTTATTTTAAAGCTAGGAGTGTTGTGTTTTAATGAACTGTCTCAAAACTGTAACTTAGATTTTAAGCGAGCACTCATTTTTACTGTCAATTTTAAATTAGTGTAAACTAATTGACAACATATATTCTGTGGAGAAATTGTGCTTAAATGTCCACTGTGGGGCTGCTAAAGTGTCTGAAAGTGCTTTTTACTCAGTTTTTTTCTGTCAAAAATTAACTTCTGTGGACTAGTAGTTGTACCAGCATTTGGTGCTTGTCGTCCCCAGGAAAGTGGTACCATTTTTGGTTTGACCATGGAACAGATTGTTGGCCCCATGGTTGGTCCTTCTTACATACACAAAAAGAAAAAATAAGCAAACAGCCTTTGCCACCACAGCAGGCTAACAATTTGCCTCAGCCACAGGTGGGTGACTGCTGTGGCCATTTGTTGTACCTCAGAACAAACTCATATTTTACCCCAAATACCTGTGGTGTAGTACCTATAGCCACTATGAACTTGGGAGTTAGTCACATCTTCTGTGGCTGCTGGACCCCCCCCCCCTCAGTGGGCAATGAAGAGACACTCTTGTTGGTCCTGAGAAAGGGAACAGGGAGAGTTTCCCTATTATATCAGAATGCTGTGCCCATTTCTGGGGAAGCAAGAAACAGAAAATGAAACACGTCTCTCTACTCCTCTTCAAATTTCCTTAGATAGGAGTAGTTTACTGGGACCAACTCAGGGTTTAATTCAGACTATTCATCCTTCTTGTAGAGTCATTTCTGGTAAAAGAGGGATGCTTCTTTTCCTGAAGAGATTTAAGATTATGAATCTGAACAGGAAGATCCAAGTTCCTAGGTCTTCACATCTCTGATGACCTCTCCTAGGCTGCTAACACCAACCATACAGTCAAGAAGGCTCAAGAGAGGCTTCACCTCCTGAAAAAACTTAAAAAGGGCAGGCTCTCACTGTCTGCTTTTGCCACTTTTTACAGGGGAACTATCAAGAGGATCCTCACTAGCAACTTCATAACATGGAGAAGAAGAAACTACAGAGGCTGATGAGGGTGGCTGAGAAAAATCTTAGGCACAAACCTCTCTTCTATTCAGGAGTTTTTCTTAAAAGAGCAAGAAAGAGAACATATAAAATACTTGCTGATTTGACCCATATGACCCACAACTGGTTCTCCTTGCGGCTGGAAGGAGGTACTGCAGCTTTCGCTGTAGGATTACCAGATTCAGGAACAGTTTGTATCCTACAACTGTGAGACTTATTGATAGGGACACCAACCATAATACCTGATACATTGAAGCCTCTTTTTTTCATTTAATCCTGCTGCTCTGAGCAATTACCGCCAGCATTACTATTTAACAATATGATGGCTATACTGAGTCAAGTCTAAGGTTAACAAGTGCAATATGGTAACTAAACAGCTGCCATTCACAAGTCTCTGTTTATTCTCTATCTTAACAGTGTAGGGGTTTGGTGGTGGGTATTTATTATTTATCACTGGATAATGGGTATTGAATGTGTTTATGTAATGTGAACTACCTCTTGCATGTCATATGTGTTGCTATTTTCTTATGTTATTATTTGATATTGCTGTATCTACGTTATTTGCACTACATTCATCTCATGAGCTGACATTTTGAATTTTGTTTAGGCTGCACTTGTATGGTCCTAAATGACAATAACGTTTCTTTGAATCTTTTGAATCTTGAATTTTGCAGAGAGAGATTCAGGTTTTTGTCCTCAGATTTCAGATTCAGACTCAAAGGAGATCTTAATTTCTGATTCTTCCTGTAGGGGATTCTCTTCTCTGAGGCTCTTGTTAGAATGACCCAGTGTTTTCAGTGGGATGAACACTTAGACTTCTCAGTCCCTCAGAAAATACTATGAGTTGTTACAAAAGGATCTTCCAGAACCTACACCCATTACTCCCATCCTGTCTGCTTTAGAGGATGTATGTGTTACTGCCTACAATTCTCCTGATAGCCAGCTGTCCCTTAAAAGACAGATAGCATGTATAACGTTTCTCAGACATTTAAATGTTTATATCTTGTTCCCAAACTTGACCCAGCAGCTATAGCCTTAGTTGACTGCACTGATGCTAAGCAATTATTTCATTCCAAACCTACTCTTTCTAATAAGGATGTGGCATTTTTGATAGGTATGAGGGGAGTACATATTTCTGCAACTTTGATTTTCAGAATTTTAAATTGTCAGGCTCATGTGTTAAAATATGTTCTGAAATATTGTGAAAATATAATGAATGTTTTATCACAGTTTCTACTTGTGAAGAAAAAGACTGCATTAAAATAACTTGCATTCTCCTATTGCACCGGTCACTGCTCATTGTTCTCAGTGTGAGTATGATTCTGCTAATACCTCTTCCAGGGCTATGGCCACTGATACTGTTTTAAGGGGGGGGGGTTGCTTTGCTGCACTGTTAGGACCTCCCATATGATTTAAAAAATTACATTTTAAATTCTTCCTTAGATAGAAATTTAGCAGTTGGTCCCCCTGCTGCAGAGGTAATAAAAAGTGTGATGAAAGGGACAAGCTGATCCAGGGAATATCTAAGATTTTTAAGCCTTTCTTTTTCAAATAGTCCAAGGAATTTTCTTTTTCCTCAACAAATATCAGAAAAATACAGTGTGACAATGTGAGGTACTGCCAGCTGTGCCAGGAGGAGTGGATGTGTAACATACACCAGCATAGCTAGCTGGAGTGTTGTAAAGAATTATACGTCACTTGCATATCAAACTGATTTGTACAGGTTCCTGTGCTGAAAATGCACTGATAAAGCTGCTTGTGTAAAAAAATGTAGTCCTGCTGAATAGAAAAAAGAAATATAACCTGTATGTCAGACTGTATTATAGCTGTTGAAATTAATATGGTTAACAGTGATTACTGGAAGAGAAGAGGTTAATTTCAGTACAGCTAACATTGAAAATAGTTTGAAATTAAATTACCTGGCAGGTCATAAAGACTGTATTTTACAGTTCTGATTGCACCCAAAGAGGAAATGTAATGTCTGTAAAAACAAGGACTAGGAATCTACTGTATTGTCCTCAGCAGTGAAATAATTGTTACCCTGGAAGGGTGGAAGTGTTGAAATGGTTTTATGGCTTCCAGATGCTATAGCACATCTTAGCAAAGCTCTGTCCATGTGTATGATAACATATGTGCAAGATTCTGGATCTGTTTCTAGTAAAGGGGGGTAGTATGGAAACCAAAAGTCAGACAACCAGATGTATGGGATGTCATTCTGTAATCCAGCACTGAAATTATATTTTAATACTAGATGGGACAGAAGTCTCAGAGTAGTCTGTTTTTGAAACCTGTTGTAGAAGGATTCCTCACTCACTTCATCTTGCCTGCTTTAGTAAGTAACCAGGGAATAGTAATTCTTTAGATCAGTCAAGAAAATATAGTGTGATTAGTTAAGTACTGTTTTTCTGTAACTGTATGAATCTATCCATCTGCGTTATTTTTAATATTTCCTGTGAATAAACTCTGGTGTTTATTATAAATAGATATTTAGTATTTTCATGTTCTTTTATTATTTATTATTAAATATATTTAAACTTTTCATTGTGGTTGGCCTTTTAGAGAATTTTTTAACCTTTGTGAGTACTTATATTTATTTGGTGACATTGTGGCCACTCCTGGAAACCTTACTGCATTGCTCAAACACTACCATCTGTATTACTATTAATTTCACTCAATATAATTGGATACCCTTGTAAAAGACTTAGAGTAGATGGTTTTGGAGTGCCCTGGTGGCAGTATCTACCTCATAGTCTGGGCAGAGGAGCATAGCTATATGTCATCTACTTGAATCAGGGACACAGAGCACTGGTTTCACAGTGAGGGTGGTGGAGGACTTGGTCTGGGACATTCGGCTAAGGAAACAACTCTATAGCAGTGCCAGTGGGGAGTCTTACATGGGGCCTGGAGAGAGAAAGGGAGAGAGAAAGAGAGAAAGGAACCCAGCCCCTGGACTGAGTGTGTTCCCTGTGTGTACTTAAGGGAAACTGTGCTTGGTGTAGACAGCTGCATCTGGAAATACTGTGTGTAACTATCTTTGCTTCAAGAGAACATCCCTCACTGGTGAGGATTTAAACTCCTTGATTACTGGCCCAGACAGTGGATGTCACAAACAGAATTAACAATCTCAACAGAATTCAGGTAAACAGATCTTTAAGAAGAAGTGGCAAGGAGGCTCCAAAAAGAAGTCTCAACCTCCCAAAAGAAAGGACAGTCCAACAAGTCTGAATGACTATTCAAGAGACCTTGTCACCCCCTCCCACCCTTGTCCCTATTCTCTTCAAGAAAGTCTGAATCTCCATTTTTCTCTTGGCAAAAGCTTTTCAGAACCCATTTGTCTGAAACATTCAGCAGGGTTACAAATGGTAGTGGTAGGAAATTCCTCCTTTCCAGAGAGTCATTCCTCATCCTGCAGATCAGACTCTTTTGTTTCCTCCTGTACTTCATCACATGCTGTCCCAAAGAATGATAGAAGAGTTCTTTCTTCCCAGGTGGGGAAGATGTTTTACTAAAGGATATTTTTAGTGCCAAAAAAAATGCTTGGAGACCAGTTCTGGATCTTTCTTTTTTAAACCTCTTCGTGAAATTGCCCAGATTCAAAATGATGTCACTTCATAACCTATTATATCTTCTCCTACTTTCAAGTTTCCTGGTAACTCTAAACTTAAAAGATACTTTTCATCACATCTCTATTCATCCACATGTCAGGTGTTTCTTATGGTTTTGTGTGTCTGGATCACATTATCAGTCCTCTGCCTTACCCTTTGGACTATCCACTGCATCAAGAGTTTTAACAAAGTAGTTGTCACCAATTACAACTCATTACAGGCTACAGGACAGCCACATTTTTCCATATTTAGACAAACTGCTTATCCTTGCAGAGTCTTTTTCAAAATTCCAGGAGTCTCTGTCTTGGGTGACAGATCTCTTGTACAAGATGGGATTCTAAGAGAACATTCAAAAGTCTTTCTTGACTCCCTCTCACAGGATTGTGTCCCTGGGATGTCAACTAAACACCTCAGTTCAAAGAGCTTTTCTTTCACAGGAAAAAAAAAAAAAACAGATCTATATCTAGATATATTTCTAAGGTTTTCCATGCAGACTTCAGTCACTACAAGAGAATACTTCAGAAATTTTGGCCTCATGGCATCTATGATTCTCATGATACTCCTGGTAAGACTTCACATAAGAAGAATACAGTGGTATCTGAAGTCTCTTTGGTACTAGCAGCAACACCCTTTATCTTTTCGGATCCCAGTACTGGGGTTTGTCAAAACAGAAATGTTTTGATGAAGACAACAGATATGCTTAAATCCCAGTCTCCCCTTCACCATCCCTGCTCCAAAACAGTCAGTCACAACAGATGCTTTGAACATTGTTTGGGGAGCAGTTTTGGGAGGATGAAATTGCAGGGGGTATGGGGCATCAAGGACAGATGCAAGGAAATAAATATCAAGGAGACGCTTGCCCTGATCAAGGCACTCAATTTTCTGAACCAACTTTGGCCCCTGGGACCTCTTCAAGTGGTTAGAGACAATACCACAGTCATGTGGTACATCAGCAACAAAGGGGGAACCAGGTTGTACCACCTCTGCAGGCTAGACATGTTAGGTATGGATATGGCTTCATAACACAGTCTCACTCTTACAGGCATTCTACATTCTGTCAGAGAAAAATGTGTGGCAGACAAGATGAGCTGGACCAGGGCATACCCTCACAAATGGAAACCTCATCCAGGGATCTTCCAAGATTTGATCCATCTGTGGTGAGTTTCTCAAGTATAGACCTCTTTGCCTTCTCTCTGAAGAATTAAAACTGTGAAAATTCTGTTCCAGGACTCCATGCAAGAAGGCCTGGAAGACACAGGCCTTTTCTTTTCTTTGGAAGGGAATGTTCCTGTAAGTCATTCCACCCTTTCCAGTAATATACAGGGTACTTCTGAAGATTAAGAAGGAATCGTCCAAGATCACTGTGGTGTCTCTCTTCTGGCTGAGGCAACTGTGGTTTCTCTTATTTTGGACATGGCCAGGGGAAATTGCCACAATCTTCCTCTTTGAATGGACACACACACACGTTTGATACACCCCAATATCAATCATCTTCATCTGACTGCCTGGATGATAGGTTCTTAACTCCTTTTAGGCACCTGTTTTCTGAGGACATGCAGCAGGTACTAATGGAGGCAATAAAGCTTGTTACTAGAAAATCATTTATTAGCAAATAGAAAAGGTTTTCCAGTTGGTGACAACAGAATAACAAGCACCCATTCGGGGCCAGCTGTTATCTCATTTTACAGTATTTGTATGAGTTACTATCCTATGGCCTTCCTTATTCCTCTATCAAGGTTCATTTATTGGCCATTTCAGTATGTCTGCCAGTATGTATGTATGAATCCTCCTCTTTCAAGGCAGTCTCATGACAAAATGTTTTTGAAAGAAGTTTTGTATAAGAGGCCTCCAAGCAAACAGGCAGCTACTCCTTGGGATCTTAATTTTGCGTTAGGAAAGCTAACACTTGCTCCATTTGAACCAGCTAATATGGCTGACTTGATGTTCTTAAGATGGAAAACAGTTTTACTGATTGCTCTGACCTCTGCAAGAAGGGTGATGGAGTTGCAAACTCTTATGGTGAATCAGTTCTACATAATTTTTCATAGGGACAGGGTTTCTTTAATAAATAATCCTTTTATGCCTAAAGTTGTATCTGAGTTTACTTTAAGCCGCACTAACCATCTCCCAGTTTTCCTTCCTGAACCTAAAATGAGGGAGAAAAGATACCCCATACTTCAGATGTCCATGACAACTCAGATACTAGCTTGATAGAAATAAATCTTTCGGATCTTCAGATCAATTGTTTACTTCCTGTGAAGGAAAAAAGAAGGGACAACCTGTGTCAAAACAAACTATTTCCAAATGGTTATATAAGACTATTACATTTTGTTATACTCACCATGACAATCTATTCCAGGCAGGGTTAAGGCCCCGCTCTACCAGGGACTTTGCTTCATCTATGGCTTTTTGGAAAGGTTTGGATTCCAGAAGCATTTTAGAAGCTGCTACTTGGTCCTCTACACATTCTTTTACAAAGCACTATAAGCTTGATTTCTTCTCTAGGTCTAAATCATGTTTTGCCAGGACCATTCTTCATGGGCTCCTGGACTCTTCTCCTTCCACCTCCCAAATATAGTTAGCTATGGTAATCTACCCATATAGCTAAGGCTACTGCAGCAGTGAATAAGAAGACGAACATAGTACAGCTGTGTAAGTTGAACTTACCATAACAGTAAATGTTCGAATGATCACTGATGCAGTAGTTGCCCCCCACCTCCATCTCCCTTGTTTTTTGGTGTGTTTTTTTGCCTGGGTGTGGATATATACTTTTTGTTATTACTAGCATTGTCCTCTCAGGGCTCAGCCACACACTGTCTGCTGGCAGGAAAGCTCTGCAGGGTTTTGAGACCAAACTTGTCTTTTGGTCAGCTCATCTCAAGCAGCTTGACAGTTTTGGCACTAGGGACGTGCCCTGAAGCTTTGGTAGCTGGCCAGCCATTGTATCGTTGGCAAGATATAACCCATATAACTAAGGCTACTGCAGTAGTGATCATTCAAGCACCTATTGTTATGGTACATTGGGCTTACACAACTGTACTTTCCATTAACTCACATATATTCCCCATTTACACAATGTGGTAAAGTGCTGATATCATACAGTCACAAATGATGTGAATAGTGCATATTACACGTTTCTGTTTATCATACTGACAAGTGGGAGTATACAGTAATTACTAACAATGCAGTCTTAATTCAAGTGAGGGTCAGTTTGCCCTGATATAGGAATAGATAATTAGCTACTAACAACATATTTCCCAACATGTTATGAAAAAATAGCCAAGTATTTTTTATTGCAACTTTTTAAGAAATAAGAACATTTAGTGCAGAATAAACAGCAGGTACAGACTATATCTAATATATACTGTAACAAAGTTAACATAATAAAAGCAGTAGAGAGCCTCCCATTGTTCTGATCATTCATTTACCATGGAATTTTGAAAACATCCAAAGCTCAGTTTCATTTCCTTAACTTACAATAATTATATAAGTATTTTAAAACATGGCTTCCAAGTCTGTGGAGACTCTGCAGTTTGTGGAAAAGAATAAACATCTTATTTCATATTTATTTGCATATTTCATTAATTACAACTATTAATCAGGAGTGACCAGGCCTAAGGTAGAGCACATCTAAAAAACACATCCATTCTTAACAGCAGATGACAAAGCATCATAAAATCAAACGGTTACTAGAAAGAATGAAAAAAAAATGCTGACAGCAAGACACGTCAACAGACGTAACACCGAGTGAGAATATACTTTTATCACAAGTAAGTCTCTCATCTACTGTTATCACGTTTTAAATGTAATTAATCTTTGCCTCTTTTGTACGCAAGCCAAATATTTCATTGCAGCGTGGACAGCAGAATTAATTAGAATTCTATTACTTCTTTTTCTCAAGTTAAACTTAGCAAAAATGTTTGTGAAGAGCAAATTAAAAAAAACTTTGAGCCAGCTGCCAATTGCAAACTTATCACTTTCAAAATGTGGCACTCATGGAGTTTGCTATTTAAAGTGGGTGGTGCTATGTTGGTGTTAATGGGAAATAAAATCAGACCCTTAGAATGTCTCTCTTAAGACAACAGATCTGACAGGAAATCATGACTCTATGAATCCTGGTTCAGCATGCCATCAGATGTTTTATCAAGCACTGTAAATGGCTAGTAGAACATCACCTATTACAGTGCAAACAATATTGTTGACAGTATGTGTGAAACTGGAGATGTGACATTATAGGCTTGTTCTGGTCAACATAATGAAATACATTAATATTAAAAGGTCAGATGTTTAAACATTTAGCATTTTTCAACATTTTATACTATATCTTTTAAATGCCGCTGTTGTTTCTGATTAAAGAGGAACAACTCTTTTCCATGCTCAGATTCTGAAGAGTTCTTCTGATTTCACCAATATGATATACATGTTAATATTATGCATATATATATATATATATATATATATATATATACACACACACACACACACACACACACACACACACACACACACACACACACACACACACACACACACAAGTTTAGGGTACTGGATCGAACATCCAGCAGGTCGATGTCACAACGTTGAATACAGGGATATCAACACACTGCAATTGCTCTGGGATTACCCCAGAGTGATCTAAACCAACAGCAAGTATTTTTGCAGGAGGGCAAGCCCCCCTGCACCCTCACACCCATGCTAATTACATATACTAACTCTGAGATCTCACAATCCCTGGAGATAGGAAATATTCCCCTACTCAGGGATTGTCAATCTCATACACCTGACAACCCCTGTGTTGACCAAATGGCATCAACCTACTGTGTGTCAGGGTACTGGACAATCAATCCAGTACCCTAGACCCATTAGACCCATACATATTTATATATATATATATATATATATATATATATATATATATATATATATACATACACACACATATGTATATAAAATATTCTTGTTGCATCTTAACAAATATTCACACGTATATTAATTTTGGTGGCAACACACAGGAATCTCTCTCTCTCTCTATACATATATATATATATATATATATATATATATATATATATATATATATACACACACACACACACACACACACACACACACACACACACACACACATACATATATGTATGTATATATAAGCAATAATTCTCTCCAACTCCCATCATTTTTCTTAAATTGGTTTAACGGATCATATGCTTGTTGTCTTTAGTATTTAATTTAGTTTCTATGGGGGCTTGTATGTCAGCTTTATTTCTGTTTTAACAGCTATTTTGTATATATGTAGCATTGTATTGGTGTGTGTGTGTGTGTGTGTGTGTGTGTGTGTGTGTGTGTGTGTGTGTGACTGTGTGTAATCTGACTCCTAATTTACACTGGCTGCTTAATGTCACTATGGTGATTGTTTTTTCTTCACCTTATTTACTTTCTGTCTCTTCCTAATCTGATACATTTTCTCTTCATGTTTTCACTTTCTTCAGGAGATTAATTCTTACCTTCTGGATTTTTTTGTGCTCCCACCTCACTACCTTTATAATGTGAAGTAACCCTAACATTGTCCCTGCCTCAATCCCTACCCAATACCCCACCTCAGGGAAAACCCCTTTTTGTAATGCTACTTCTTACACAATACAATCAGAAACACACCACATATGAGCAACTATTTTATTCTTCTTTTTCTTCTGTTTTGTTCATTTGTAATCAGAGTGTTGTTCTCATGGCAAGAGGAATGTTTATCTTTTGTCTTTCTAAATATCAAAAACAATGAATATCTTCGAATGTTTTGAGTCTTCAGATTCAATGTCACTTCTTGTAACAACAAGAGATGAAAGCCTACAAATTGTCCTTCTGATGGGCTAAAATTGCTGATGGACGTAAGACACCAGGCTCTAACATTTAGGGGCAGTGGTGTTCAAGAGAAGCAGATGAGAATGCATATTTGCAATCATCATGATTGTTATAACCAGCAGAAGAACTGGCCTAGCTCCTTTTTTCCAGCAACATTATGTTGATGTCATGTACAATGGGGGCTACAGAAAAGGTATCGGATGTGAATGCATATAAACAGAAGTTGTAAAATAGGAATGTTAATGCTGTCTTGCTTGAGTGGAACCACATCTAAGTAATAGCAATTAATTTAGCTAGGGTTAATATTTATGTAGTAAGCTCTAGCCTTGAAATTTAGATATACAGAGTTTTGATATTTCTGTATGCATCCTGCCTACTTTTATTTTTTTTTATTTAATTTATCTTTGGTGACAACCAATGCATATTTTACTCTGCATTTGCACTGTGTTCTTACTTATTTAAGCTAGTGTATTTGACCATTGCACTCTTCTGGCTGGCATTTGTTTATTTATTATAAGAATATTTATAGGTTCATAGGTTGGTACTAGGCTATTGGCCCTAAGGCTTATGCAAGCCTAGCCATAACAATTCCCTGGAAAATTTTTCCTACAATATTTACTTCTCTGGGCCCCTGTCTAGCAGGGCGACTGACATGATCCCCGGGGTGAATTTCCTATCTCCCATCCAATCATCAAGGTTCCTTTTGAAGAGGGCCAAAGAGAGGCTGTGCTTGACATGTATGGGCAGTCTATTCCAGAGTATGGGGAGTCTCTGGGTCAGGAACCTATCCCTCCAGAATGTTTTCAGCATTTATGCACTGTTATTTATTTGAGAACAGGGTAATAATTATCTACGCTGTTGGTTAGAAAGCTATATGACATACTTCTTCTACTGAACTGCTTAAAGCCTAATACCAGTGAAAGAAATATTATTTGGCATATTTCATATCTACCTTGATTTAAGAGCAGTAGGTGACTTGAATTCACTGGCCTTTTCAAGGCAGTGGAAATACTACTATGCTAGGAAGTAGACTACAGAATAGGATAAAACTGCCAGCCTTCCCTGGCAGTGGAATGTGTTTGTGTATGTATATAACATTTTGTGTGAAAGGCAGTTATCATGTATAAAAGGAGACTGGTTCACAGACGGAGCCATAATTCACAGGAAGCCTGGGAGTTTTTGTCCAAAAGACTCAGCTATGTGCGTAGCCTGTGAGTAGTCCAGTCTGGATGTAGATGTTGGAAGCCTAAATCAAGGACAGCAGTGCATATTCTGTTTTTGCTCTTGGGACCAGGATGCACTTTATAAACTAGCTACTAAAAGAGACTTGCCTTACCATTTTCTTTGCTATCACCTCACTCTTGTGTGGCAGTGGTAGGATTCAAACCTCACAGGTGCCAGACATCTTAATATCAATGGGTGACATCTTGCCATCTGGGCAATGCACTGGTGACAGTGATGCATTCTTTCTGTCACATTTAGGGGCAGTGGTGTCAGCTCACCTTCACAAGGTGGTAATGAAAAATGCAGAGAATGTAAAGTCTCTCAAAAACCTAAACATATGTTCTCAAAGATACAAACAGAAAACGTGCACATCAGCAATCTCATAGTTCTCAGTGCTACAGCAGTAGCACCCAGTACCAGTAGTAATTTGTTTAATGTAATCTGTCTTGCTAAATGAAATTTGAGACCTGAGTTATCCACATTAAATAGAATGTGGTTGAAGAAGGCTCTGGTTGTATAGTTTACCTACCTACTCAGTAAATAAACCTAAACAGGGAGACATTCTGAGTCAACTCAGTGCCATTCACATAAGCTCCTTTCAGTATAACGAGAGTCACATAATAATTGTCCACATCAGACACCCATAGTAAACTAACTAACTGCACTACTGTAAATTTTAAAAGACATATTGGTTATTGGGGGTCTTGCTACCTATTCATATAAGCATTTTGACAGTCACCAAAAATTAAATGAAATAGCTGGGATGACCACAGAGCTTGTATTAACTCATCAAACACCTGGCATACCTAAATGGTATCTATCTGCACAGAAGTAGAAGCAAAAAGATTTACTGTAATGCAAGCTTTTCTACGATGATTTGTATGGACTATAACATTTGACTATAATATATACTGTGCAGCTCAGATGTTACTAAACAGTCACTGCTTAATACATGGAAACTTCCCATCTACTGTATGGCTAGCCTTTCTGTATGTCACAGACTTAAATCCAAATTACTGCATTATAACTATGCATTAATGAATCTAGTTCTAACTCATTCACACCTATAGCTCCTTTTGGAATATTTTCAGTTGATATCCATCATTCCTCCTGCTGATGACATTACTAGGAACTTCCTTCCTCCTTTAATCAATCAACATATCAGTTATTATAGGCAACATGTGAAGGAATGGGTTGTGAGGAACAAAGTGACACTAACATTGTTTGTTGATGGTGCACTGCAATGAAGACATTAACTATTGCCACTTATTGTGAAGAGTTTCATATTTACATTAACATTTTCTTTTCATAAACAAGAGAGGTACATGACATCTAGGGGCACAGTGCAAAATGTCACAACTGGAAACAGGACAATACACTATTACTATCAATGTACAATGCACTACAATAGATACATATTTTGCTTAGCATTATGAAAAATATGCAGTATTTTCATATGTTCATTAATATTGCCATCTCCAAGTAATTTCCTAACTATTGCACGGTATCAGCTAAAACCTTACATAATGCTGAAGAAAACTGACATTGTCACACTGTAAACTCTACTGCTTGAGTGATGATGATTATTTACACTACTAAATATGCATAAAGCCATCATTTTTCATATTTCTGTAAATAACTCAAAAATAAGCACACAGAAATACATTTCTTCCTATCAAATGAAAGTTATATCTGGCTGAACAAAAGTGCTGTTTATACTAGGTCAGATTCCAAAAGGCTAGAGTAGCATAGTATAGAGCCTTCACCATCAAGCTACACTACCCTGATACAGAATTACTACCCCACAGTGTACATGACATCATACTGGGGGCAGAATACACCTTACACCTCCCCTTGCAGTGACAAAGGATTACATGTACAGTAGACCCACCATGTGATGTGAGTGTAATGGATTTCAGAAACAGTCTATGTTAATTATCCTCATTATCCATTCTTTCATGCAAGCTAAGACCACCAAAAGCCATCTTTTAGCACAGCTCCACCTATATGGCAGCACTTGAACTGCCTGTAGTACCGATGCTGACATGCTGGTGGAGTTGCAGGTCCTTGAATATGTACAACATTGCAGTGTCACCTGTATAACAGATATGAGAAAGCATGCATGACAAACAATATAGGTTCATAGGCATATACTTAGCTTCTTTGAGGCAGTCACCAAAGCCGTGGATGAGGGTAAGGTGGTTCACACAGCCTATCTTGACCTCGCCAAGGCTTTCTCACTAAACTAGGTATAAATCCCTACGTCACAAGATGGGTTGCCAATTGGCTCACTGACAGAACCCACACTGTAAAAGTTGCAGACTCCAAATCTGACGTCAAGGCAGTGACAAGTGGAGTGCCACAGGGTTCCATCCTGGGACCTCCCCTGTTTGGTATCTACTTCTCTGAAGTACAGGCTAACACAGAAGGCCTCTGGCTGACGAAGTTCACAGATGACTGCAAACTAGGAGCCATAGTCAAGTCCCCAAATGATGTAGACATCCTACAGAAGGGCCTCACTGAGACAGATGCCTGGTGTCAGAGCCATGGCCTCAAGCTCAATGCCAAAAAGTGCAGTGTCATCCCCTTTGGTAAAAACTCTGTACCCATGAACTACCACATAGGCAGCAATCTACTTAACACCGAATGCATGATAAGAGACCTTGGGACCCAGGTGGACAGTAGTCTCTCCTTTGATAGTCACATCGCCACAGTAGTCAGGAAGTCCTTCTATGTGGCACACCTCATCATAAAAGGGTTCTCATCCAGGAAAAAAGAGGTCATTGTTTCCCTCTACTCATCACTCATTAGACCCATTATAGAGTACAACGCCCCTTTTGGAATGTACCTCACAAGACATCTGCAGCAGCTGGAAAGGCCACAGAAGTACCTCACAAAGAGGATTACTGGCCTCAAACAAATGCCCTACACTGACCACCTCAAAAACTCCAGCTTTACTCCATAGCATATTGCCTACTCCGAGGTGATCTCTGCCTAACATATAAAGCTATGTCAAACCCAGAGCTGTTGGACATGCTACACCTAAAGAAATCCCAATCCCTCCAAGCTACACGCTCTAGGGAACTAAACCTTGTCACCACAATAAACAGGACATGCTGGAGGGATAGATTCCTGTCCCAGAGACTTCCTATACTCTGGAACAAGCTACCCATCTATGTCAAGCAAAGTTCCTCATTAGCACTCTTCAAGAAAAATCTTGATGAGTGGATGGGAAATAGGAAATACACCCCGGGGATCACTTCTGTGTCTCTGCTGGACAGTGGTACAGGAAAATAACTTTCTTGGGTTGCGTAAGCTATGGTACCTTGCTGGCTAGGCTAACGTAGGCCCTTGGGCTGATAGCCTAGTATCTACCTATGAACCTATGACCACCAGGACCTTTGTAAGTCTAGCTGCATAACCCAACCCAACTCAACTGTCTCCCAATATAACCTGGGCATTTATTTGGAGGATATGTTAGTTAGGAAGTTGCTAAAGGTTCAGTTGTGTGAGGATGTTAGTTAGGGAATATTTACTGTTGGCCTCTCTATCAGAGACATGGGGGCCAGACCAGGGGTGAATTTTTGTTTTCCTATTCAATGATGAGGTTTACGTTTCAATACTGTTAGGGATGGACTCTGCTTCACTTGGATGGGGAGCCTATTCCAGAGTGTGGGGATTCTTTGAGACACATACTTGTCTTACCAACATGTTCTATTTATGTTGCAAGCAAAATTAACTTCCTTAGATCTACTGTTTCCAGTGCTATTCATTTTGCGAATGTGCAAAAGGTCCGTAAGGGTTAGATCTTTTGCAACTGCAGGTGAAATTCAGCTGTGCAAATTCTTTAGGTAGTGGGATATGATAACTTTTGCAGCAGCAATAATCAGACTTACTGTGTGCTTGGTTCACTGTGGGAGAAAGAGAGAAAGGCTAATAAGAATTCCTTGATAGCTGAACTAGATAGGTACAGTACTATTTGTCTATACTCAGCCACATTAAGTAATGTTTGGCAAACAAGAGTAGTGCACTATATGTCACAGTTGTGCATTTCCGCTTTCTAGCCTTTAAACAGGACAATACGAAAGCTAACAGGAGATATATGACTTATATTACAGGTACAGACTGCCTCTCAGTAACCTGCAGGACACTCACTACAGAGGTAGGGCTTTAAGGCAATCTGTATGGGACAATGTGTTTCATCCATCCACAACCCCCTTTTCTCATTTTTTTTCACATGGGGTTGGGTGTCACTTCAATAGTGTCAGTCATCTACAGCCAAGGTTTACACTATAGGGTGGCTAGCCTTGCCTTAGTATTTCTTCCACACTATACACTAGAATGCAGACTCACACCTATGACCAATTTAGAGTGTACAATCCACCTACTGCATGTCTTTGGAATGTTGGAGAAAAATGGACCACCTGGAGGAAACCCATGTGAACATAGGGAAGACAATGCAGACTCTGCACAGCAAGCACCACATCCAATAATTGAACTGGGGAAGCACTTGCTAAGAGTTGACAATGCTATCTGCTAGGTCAACTTATTAATACCCTGTATTCTCTTGGTGTGGAACCTCTGTGGGCATTCTAACTGTTACATGTGCCTGGTTAGGTATATGCTGAAGTGGGCATTGTACTCAATGATGACTCTGAAACATGGCTGACTAAAGTGGTACTATAACTTCCTTGTACGTGGATGCCATAACTTTACATATAAGTTGGGCAACATGGAATGATTTTCTTACTGCCTTGGCAACATGTTGGTCAAAGGCCAGATTATTGTCTACATATGTTTCCAGATCCATAACTACTGACCAGCGAGCCAGAGAGTAATTAACCTGTGTGGACGTTTTTCCAAAAGGCACTATAATGCACTTTTTGGCATTGTGTTTTGATTCATGGCTTTGGCACTGGTCATTTTTCTTTGTTAGACCGTCTTGCAGGATGTTAATGTTATGTGGGCCATCTATGATAGTTCCCAATTTGCAGTCATTTGCAAAATGGTGAACCAGAGACCCTTGTCATTAGCCTTGACCCCCTAGAAGTTGAATTCAATCAGGAGTGGGCCCAGCACTGAGTCATGAGGTATTCCTCTGCTGACTGGTCTCTTGGTGGCAATCCAGCAAGTTATGCAGGGATTTATGCTTAGTTCAGTGAGTTTGTCAACAATACCTGAGTGGGGCATTATATCAAATGCCTTAACCAGGTCTAGATAGGTGGTATGCACTATTTTCCCCTCATCCATTGCCTTGGTGATCCTCTCAAAGTCTAGCAGGTTAAGGCATGGCCCTTCTTTCACAAAACAAAACTGGGATGGGTCCAGTGCCTGCAGGTTGCCAATGTCTTTGTTAATCATTTCCATGATAATTAATTCCATGGCTTTGCATTTTAGACTAGTCAGACTAATGGTTTTGCAGTTTCCAGGCTAGGTTGAAGGTCCACCCTTATGAAGAAGGATAATTATTACAGTCCTTGATTTTTATGTCTGTCATGTGCTCATTTTCACCATCCATACAAAGGGATGATTATATTGTATGTCTCCCCTAGGATGCACATTGCAGAAGCTTTAAAAATTAAAAAGTCAGAGTCATTCCAAGTGTAAGTTAGGGATAACTTGATAAAACACATTATCATGCATGAGCACAGTCATCAGCTATCCCCCCATCCCTCACTTTTCTTGCAGTACAGTGCTCTACCAGTATGTGGAACTTGAATATACTGCCAGCAGTACCACATTCCTCTTTTAGGGGTAGCTGTGTCGACTTCGCAATAGGCTGCTCTATTGCTCTGGAGTTTTATACTGGCACTCATTAAAAATGTAAAACTCCAAAGTGCTGCGACACTGTAAGGCTGACTCTCATTTTGAATCAGGCATAGGGCTCTGCCAGTCCTCATTAACGTATGCTGCTTGCATACAGCCAGAGCACTACATTATGGAACTGGATGTGGTGTAATTACTTGGGGTAGCATGTTACCCTGAGTATAAAATGTTTGTAATCCCTGACACTATGTGCAAAGGGTTTATGGTTGACAAGACATGGAAAGATGTTTGTGACAATCTAGAGAAAAAATATCAGTCTGGATTTTTTTGATATTTTTTCTTCCACAACAGCTGACTATCAAACTACATCCAAGAGCTCAGTTACCTCAACCACAAGATCTACTCCCAGCAGACTCCTAGTGTTTATTTTACCAGGAGGGCCTCCTTGTTTGAAAAGATCCTGCACTAAAGCAGGGTCCATATTTTGAGCAAGGTCAATTTAAATGGAGTACATGCCATGGCAAGAGAAGAGATGGACTGGCGGAGAGTCCATCATCTGATCATGTGGAGATTTTTTTTTTGTTCTAGCCTAATCTCCTTACCCCTTTGTATTAACATTTTATTGAAGAGTGGATGGGCAACTGGTAGGACTATTCAAGCTTGTGCTTCATTCCTGGCTGTAGGGCAGCTACATCTTTATCTGTTTCATCCGACCTTTGATTGCAGCATTCACCCCCCTGAGTACTGGCCTTTCATCAAAGCTCAATGCGCAATGCCCAGCATGTCCCTTCCCTGTGGGATAGGCTCGCCCATCCTCCCTGTTGTTTGAGCAGCTAATCAAACTCAGGTCTCCTGAACTGTAGCCAGGGCTTTACCTCTCTGTGCCACCAGAGCAACTAAGTCTGGATTGTTTGCATTATAATAGATCACAGTATTAAAGTAAAGACTTTTAATATCCTTTGAGTATTATCATTGGAAAGGACATTTTTTCTGAAAAACTTTGCTTTTCATACTTTTAAAATAGCATCTGCTGTTCACAAGACATTTATATTTGTGTGACCTTTTTTTTTTAAACTTTGTTTTGAAAAACACTTAGAAATGTAAGGATGTTAAGTACGTTGCTACAGGTGTGACAATCCAAGGTAAATTAAATACTCTGTGTGCTACATTCTAGAAAATGTTAACACTGAATATTAAATTTAAAAGCAATTTATTCCACTAAAACAAAATTTCTGTCAGAAATGTGAGAAACATGATGGTCAGCCACTAAAGATATCTACTATGTGACCTTTTAAAAACAGCAGTTCCTTTCACGATGAAAAGTTACCCTTAGTTAACTCTAGTATTTAACTATCTTTTAGCTAGAAATAAATCCCTTAAATTGCAAAATGTCCCTTTCACAAAGCATTTTTAGTCTCTTTGTACTCTACCTGTTGCATGCCTTCCTTCTCTTTTTGTTTCTTTCCGAGGACTTGACACCTCCTACTTCCTGTATTACCTCCTTTCCATCCTTCTTTCTTACTTCTTTTAACAAGGAAATTTTAAACCAATGTCATGTCTGCTTCCTTAGTCACATGTGAAAGTCTGTGACTACTTGTGTTTCTGCAGAGATGGAGCTTTAACCTGGTCTGTGATGAATGCCCTGTGTTGGGCCAAGTAGGCAATAGTTGCAGCCCATATAGAGCATGGAAACAGCTTTTCCTGTCAAGAGCCACTGGTTGTTATTTCTTGATGTAGACTGTTAGAGATACAAATAGTCTATTATTTTTTAATTGACTTAATATTTTACTTGGAAGCTAAACACATTGAAATGAGTGACTATGGAATTGTGGGGATGAGGAGGTTTAACCTTACCCTCAAGTTTGTGCTGTCTTGGAAGTGGTATATTTGGAAAAGTGTGGGTGTGCCCCTGAAAAAAACTAACTTTTGAGTATTTTTTAAAAGATGATATTATGCATGGCTGATTTAACTTAATTATTTCACATTCTAATGTTCACATTCAGTAGTACACTAACTCTTATTTTTCCATAAATCATACATTCCAGCTAACACTAGGGCCAGGGATCTAAATTGCTCCAGGAAACAAAAAAAGGTGATGGGATAGCTTTGTTACGTAGTGCGTACTCTTTCTCTGGGGCAAACTGTCTTTAAAAAGAACCTGGACAACTGGATGGTATTCATAAATTCACCCCTGGTATGACTGGCCTGGTTCTCCTTAAAAAGACAGGCACAGATTAAGGTTTAGTACTGGCAAGGTGGACATGACCTTGCAGCTCAGTTACCTTCTAGATCCTATAATCTATGTTGAAGGTTTGTGGCCTATCCACAGATCCAGGATATTAATAAGGGTCACTAGTAATAGTGACCTGTGGCTTGATCACTGCCATATATAAGTTAAAATGATAACGGATACAGATAAGGTACTGTCAACTCAGCAGGACATGATAGTAAGGTACATGTTAAACCACTTGATGGAACCTTCAGTTAAGCTACTTTTCTACAGCAGTAAAAAAATAGGTGTGGTTAACTATATCCAAGGAATTAACTCAAAAATGTTTGCAAAGATGACTAAACTTTCTTCCAGTTTGATTAACACAGCATTCATTACACAACAGTAATTCCTCTCCCACACTAGATGGATTGGCTATCTTTGTTAAGATCTTCTTACATTTGATAAATCACAAGCTTTTCAAGAAGCTTCAGTCAGTAAGCATAGCCCCATGGCTTAGAGGGATGAAGTCTTAATTACAGTACAAATGATCCATGTTCAACTAGTGGTATCGGTAATGCAGGGGATAAATGGGACAGTATGGGCTACAGCAGCTGACACCAGCTTGACCATCCTGGGGATAGGAAGCCAGCTGTCCTACCATATCAGAGAAGCCAACCGCTTGGCTGCAGCTTTCTCATTGCAAAGACTGAGCAGGCTTGTGCTGTTGAAAACACTAGTATCAAAAAATATGAACGCAAACCAAGCCAAAAGAGTAAATGGAATCCAGGGAAAAAATTAAATCCAACACACAGTAAAAATCCATATAAAATCCAAACATGAAACCACCAAATTTAAATCCAAAGAATAGATAATTGCTTTCCTTTCATTACTATCAAAATTTCATCAGATGACAGTCACGAATTAAAAAGTCCTTTTAAAATCCTTTTAAAGGTTTTGAGATTTACTTGTTCCAAACTGCCCAATCAACTCAAGCAAAACTGACACCCCCCAAAACAGGAACATGCATTTAGAACATTACGAACTGCAACTTGCTAATCAGTTATTGAAAAGAATTAATAAAAGGAATAAAAAAACATAATTAGATAATAAATTAGAAATGATAATAATGAGATATATGAAATGTGAATCAAAACCTTTAAAATTTGGTGATTTCACGCTTGGAATTTATACAAACTATTAAAGTGTGTTGCATTTCCTTTTTTTTTTTTTTTTTGCTATCTGGATTCCGTTTATTCTTTTGGCGCTGCTGAAAACACTGTAAGAGCTAGCTGCTGAATTGAAAAGGAAGAAGTGTGGGAAAACACATGATTCCCCCAGACATTACAGCTAAGTACCCAAGCCACCTAGGTGCAAATGGTTGGGGAATTTCCAAGACATCTGCCCAGTTCCTAACAGCTGACTCTTGCTTTGCAGGGGAATGAATGGGCTAAGGCTCCTGGATGGAAACAAATGGGCTGTAGGGCTCTTGTCCTGGGATGCCAGATTCTTGCCCTTGTACGAAACAAGTAAGCACTGAAAGGGCATCCACTACACAAATTCCATAGAGGACCAAAGCTACATGCAACATTTATGGATTTGAAATTTTCAGAGACAGGCAGCACAGGCAGTGGTAATAATGTAATAACAGCAACTTTGCACAATGTAGAAAATATATCAAGTACGAATGCAATTTAAGATGCAAGGCAAAGGTCGTGTGACATAATCTGATGAGAAATTAAGGATCCAAGGATGAAAAAGTCCTGGGTAGGTTTCTTATGCAAGGAAGTCTAAGTGAGAGATGATGGATATAGTTCCTGGTACCTCAGTAGATATATGCATGTTACTTCTTACATATATGGGCAGCATATTAATGCTGTACCAAATGGTACTCTAAAAACAATTACAGATTGAGTGGTGTGGCATGCATGATGCGACACTGTTTTTTCCCTTAATTGTCTTGTTCATTATGCTAAAATCTACATCTTGCAAAATGATACTGTGCTTTGTCATCACATTTTATGATTCTATGCAATGTAATTCCCAATTGTGCAAAAATTGTATTTACTTCATGGACACTATATGTTACGCATTCCAGTTTTGGAATGCCTGCAATCTAAAATGAAATACTAACACAGTGATTGTTAAAAATTATAATAAATACTTAGAGAATTGTCTTTATGAGTCCACATGGATTCAATACTGCCTTGGAGCATGGGTAATGTAATGAGGGAAGCAGCACTGTGGCAGTTAGTATAAGGAGGTTGTTCTGAGGAAAAGAGCAGCTATTTTGACTGCAATATGTTGACACTGCATTTTGTGTGTAGTCATTACTAAGTTATATTTACTTACATTTGATTGATACTGTGCTATACTTTTTACAAAATGTCATTTACTGTGTTACATATTATGAATGAAATGAAGTTAAGTAGTAGAAGTACACCTTTCAAGTGCCCTTACAAAACTTCGATATGGGTGCTCTCTTATTTTTATCACCGTGCTTCAAATTGCATCACCGCATTTCTTGAGTTTCCCTCTAAGACTGCAACGAATGAATCCCGAATGACATCAGCTTATAACCATCATCCACACCTCCCACTATATCTACTACTGAAAGTCATTATATGTCAGAGAACAATTTCTATACTTGAAAAGCCTTATTTTTGCTTCAAAGTAACATCTTATGCAAAAAAATAAGACAGCAGACACAAAAACTACACCTTCATTAAGCAAACACAAAAATGAAGTGCAAATACAACATTTTGTTTTGTGCCTTTGCATACAATTTTTAACTACTGACTAAAACCTTGGTTAAAGCAATAAGCAGTCATATTCTCTATAAGTGATAGATAACCTTTACTGTGTAGAACACCAACAATCAGGACTTCTGTTCTCATAAGATGCTCAAGTGCCAGCAGACATATTGTAGACAGAATGATATTTCTGATGCTTGGATGTGTGCAATACCTCTCAACCTCTTAGAGCAAGATATCCGGACAAAGCCATAAATAAAAGTGGGACAAAGGCCCAAAAGTAGGGACAATTTTTAACTATTGCTCTTAGAAACCTAGAAAGTTGATAGAATAACAGGTTTTGCATTAGCATGAATTTTCTGAAGGGTATGAAGTCTGAAAATCAAATGTCTGTCATTATTTTCTAAGTTTAATTGTTAATGATTTGCCATTAATTTGCCAGAAAAACTAAATTTTATGAAAAACAGACCAAAAATATGAAGCAAAAATATGGACATTCTAAGAAAATATGTACAGCTGAGAGGTATGTTAAGCATGTATGTTAAATGTATTACGTCTGTCATTAACATCAGTGACTGAAATATAGCCCTCTGCTAGTCTCTAGTGCAATTTCATGCACTGGTGGCAGGAGATTCCTACCCCTGTTATATTTGCAGCCTGACATTTACAGCAGCAGGACTGCTACTTACTTCCCATTTCCAAGAGTAACTAATATTTGCAACACGCCACATTCACTAATATAAATTAATTTCTCATCGAGCAGAGATCAGTGTTAACAGAAGCAGTCAGGAGTTGATTCCCTCCCCCCTTCCTCTCCCATCCCTTTAAGAAGTATCTGTAAAATCGCAAATTAGTTCAAGTGTGTCTGTATGTCTATATTCAATTAATAAAAAATAAAGTTCCATAACTGCATATATACCTAATTATGTTTTAACTGTATTAGTCTCATTTCTGTGTTTGTTTTCCCACTGTTTATGGTCAGTACTGCAAAAAAGCAAGTTGGTCATTAAGATTTCACTTCAAAAGAAATCAATCATATTAACACAGTTCTGTTTTTTAATAAAGGACTTCCATTGTGGTGAATAATAGGCCGTAATCCTTGGCATTAGGAGGCTGATGGAAACTAGCAAATGCTTACAATGTTTATCATACAGGGTTTACAGACATATTACAAAAACAATTGTTGAGCTGAAATGCAAAACATGAAAACTATGTATTTGCAATTGAACTGAAACAGTTCAAATATATTTACCTGCAAAACCACATTTTGAAGTACAAAGTATTCTCTAATTAGGTAACAAATCTCAAGTCATGTTAACTTGTCAAAACTATAATGACATATAATAAATCATACTCGTATTACTAAGACAACAGTGTAAAACACTAAGGAAGTAACATTCACACTGCTTGCTTGCCTGCATGCCTGAAGGGAAGAAAATTGCTAGAAAACTGCTTTTATTTGATCATACAGGGAAAAAAACAAAGCATTGTTTCCTTTCATTCTATACATGGTTAGGTATAATCACTTCTCTAGAAAAAAAATAGGATATCTACAACCATAACTGGAATACGTATGAGGCAAAGAAAAGAAACTACATTGCTCACAATCTGGGCTCGTACCAGGCATTACTATGAATGTTATAAACTTGCAGTGATGAATTCCAAAGTATGTGGGCAATATAGTTAACTGACTGATATACTGCACACATTTTTGCACACAAAGCAACTTTTTTAATTACTACCTGCAAAGTGGCTTCATTCATTCAAAAATATTTCTGGTATACCAATGTTTTAGGCAAGTATTTGAAAATACATTGAACTCATAAATGAGAACACTGTATTCTGAAATCTTATGGTAAAAAAGATTGAAAACTAACTCTGTGCATTCTTTTGTTTTTCCGTTATTAGTTTTACATCAGAATTCAAAGTGAGACTTCTTGTTACTTCTTTATCTATTTTTAAAAAGTGTGGCATAAATGATAACGTTGAAAATATTATACTTTGGCATCTAGGATCCCTGATTGCTATTGGGCCACTTGGAGTAAAGGGTTAGCTATGTTATGTACAAGGTTTACCTTCAAAAGACTGTAGGTGCAAGGGAAGCTTTCCAACAGACTTTAGATTGTAAACAGAATACAAAAGAGCAAACCTGAATAAAACATAAAGCAACAGAAACTAACATAACTGTTTTTTATATCCTTAAAAAAATTAAATGAGAGTTTTAGAAGCAAAGTAGCACTTTACAGTAAGCAGAAGACCAGCCTACTATGAAAATATATTACAGAAGAGAAATTTTGTCAGGACCTGCTAGAATGAGTCCTGAAATAAGGAGGCAGAATGGCCGAAAAAAGCAGACGTGCGTGTGTGTGTGTGTGTGTGTGTGTGTGTGTGTGTGTGTGTGTGTGTGTGTGTGTGTGTGTGTGTGTGTGTGTCTCGGAACTGCTATATATAAGTTTGGGGGATGAAGGGGTGTGCCCCCTGCAAGACAAAGGTTTAAAGGAGAAGAGCAATGTTCAATATACATTCTTTTCCATCATTGTTGGGCTTTTTTTCAGTGTATTGGCATTTAGCATTATGAGAGCCAACATTTTAATAGGGAGTCAAAATTTCCCCTTTTGAATTCAAAAGGTATTCTCTTAACTTTGGCTTCTTTAGAGTGGTTGATGATTTCCAGTGTCTGGTAATAGCTTTCTTTGCTGAGAACATCAATAATATACACAAAGCTTAATCATTTTAATAAGTCCATTCAGCAATAAGAAAGAAAAAGGGTTGGGCTGATACTACCTGTATGGGCCAAATCTCATGACAAATATCTAAAATGTCTGTTTTAAAGGTTCCCACTTTAGGACATCTCCAAAGAATAAGAAAACAGCTTCCTACTGCTCTTTCCTCAGATATAAAACAATTTGTGTTGACTCCCAGAAACATTTGAACCACTCATGCTAAGGTATAAAATTATTTCTGTAAACTCTGGCATGTAAGCATCCTGAATCTTTCTCATCGCAATACATATCTGGGCAGGATCCAGTTGTTTCTCCATTTTTTCCCTGCACGCTACACATGTAATAGCAAAGTGAAACTTGCAGTTACACATTAAAAGTGTTTTTGTACCCCCAATGTGGGGGCTGCACCCTGCTAGTTATATATATGAACTCCGAAGTCACTGCTCTTGGGAAACTGGTCATTCTTTAAGATACAAAATTTCAGGCCTAATATACATTCTCCCCAAATTACAATCTCTTTCTCAATGTTTTGGTATTCATACTATTCTGTCTTCCCTTTCTATTAATCTGGAAAACCAATGCCTGAAGTCATTGACCAAGAGTACCATGACCAAATCCACCAGTCCTGCAGTTCAGCCACCTTTTAAGAAACACGCTAAAAGAGGTAATTTTGAATCTGCTACTGTCCAGGCTCCATCAGATGTCTCCCTTGGGTTTGATGAAGAACCTGAGAACCAGCCAGTGCTGACACCAGTTCTCACTACTGCAACCCAGTTAGAGGTCAACAAAGAACTGCCTAATTGCACATCCGCTGAGGGTGTGCATACATCTGGTACAGATGTAAAGTGGGAACCATGGCTGCTTATATCTGAAGGGCCTAGGGGTATTCCCCAAATTTTAGTTAGGGAAGAAGTGCCTAGTACCCTCATTGAATCAAGACAGGGCTCTGAGCCTCCTAGATTTGTCAAGGCAAACCTGTGGCTACTGTAACTAAGGATCCTCACAAAGACTGGCAGGACTTAACTCAAGGGCTGTTTAATGCCCTCATGGTTCTGAAACCCCTACAGAAATTGTTCTTTCCTGCTGCTGCTGCTCCATGGTCATCCGCCCCATCAAAGAGGCCTCGGGATTCTGATTCCTCTAATGAAGAGTTGGACTCTGGTGAAGAATCCTTAGCATATCCCTCACAAACACATTCTCCTTTGGCTTTGGTGTCTGAGGAAGAGGATTATTTGTCCCCTGATTCTTCTTTTGAGGATTTATCTTTTGGAGATACAGTGGCCAATATGATGGAATACAAAATGGGATCAGTATCAGAGGTTGAAAAGAGGTATTATGAACTTTTGCAAATGGACTCACCCCAGACCTTTAGCAGCCTCTCCAGTCTTAGCTGTTCTATTAGACACATTTACAGCAGCTTCTCAAGATCCTGACTCCCAACCTCCAGCCCCTAAGAAGCCAGGCAGATTTTATAAGGTACCTGAGGATCATAAATACTTATATAATAGTCCATCATCTGATCCTGCTGTTGTTTCCATGTCCATGGATAAGCCATCCAAGCTGTCTTTCTTCTCAGAATGTCTGCTTTCTGACAAGGCCATCCATGCTATGGAGAGGTATGGGGAAAAAAGTGCATACTTCTGCTACTTTTGGCTTTTAGAGCCATTAATTATTAGACCCACATGACTATATAAGTCCTGGATTTGCCATCCCATTTGGGGGTTAAATGACATGCCTGATTTGTACAGTAAGACTTTGTCTCTCTATGTACTAAGTTCTGCCTCTCAGGTAGCTCATCATTTAATTAAATGCAGCTATGATGCATATAATGCCTCCTCTAGGGCAGCTGTGTCTGGTTCTTTCTGGTTCTTTCATGAGAAGATACTCCTAGCTGCACCTGCAGGCTTTGCCTGAGGATATTAAAACCAAACATCTTGATTCTCCATTAGATAGTCAGAAACTTTTTGGCACTGCTGCTGCAAAATTGTTGCAGGATAAGGGTAGGATATGCAGAACCTCAAACAAATGTTTGCTTCTCCTGTACCCAAGTTACAGAGAAACTATCCTTCAAAATCTCCTTTTGTCTGTAGGCAGCTTAGACAATCTGCTAGAGGTAAGAGGGTTTCTAAGTGGATTTTCCCAGATAAATCTACTCAAGAGTTCTAGAGGCCAAAAACCTTATTTTCCTGACAAATCTGTCTCTATCAAACATCCAGTCACAACCCCCTCCCAAACCAGATTCGTCTTTCACTCAAGCTAACCCTTTCTATTCCTGTTTGGAAACAGGTAATCACAGATGCTTGGGTTCTCTCTATCATCCAACACTGTTATCTTAAGGCTTGGAAGTTTCCCTTCCTCCATTTTATCGTCTCCCTCAGCCTTCCCCTTACCAGCTTCCTCATTTTCCTCTGGTCCAGCGGGATCTTCTGGTGGGACAGCAAACCATACAACCTGCTGCCTTGTCTCAGGGAACAGGTTTTATTCCTGAATGTTTCTGGTTCCTGGAAAGTAGGGGAAGTGTAAGCCCATTCCCCACCTGCCCAATCTCAGCACCTAAGTCCATGTTCCTTCCAGCATATAATGTCTCTTCAGATGCTTTTCCCTTGTTTGCTTCCTCAGGTTTTTCTAGTCTCCCTGGATGTGAAGAGTGTTTACCTCCAGGTTCTTATTCACCTTCTCTTCAGGAATTTTTTAAGTTTCTCTGTTTCCTTCTCTCATTATAATTTCTTTCTTTGACTTTTGGTCTTTCCACATCTCCAAGGCTATTTACCTAATGTCTGGCCCCTGTGGTAGCTTTCTGCAGACTTTAGGCAATCAAGATATTCCCTTAGCTGGATGACCTTCTGATTCAAGCCACATCTCAGCAGTTTCTACTTCAGAATCTACACTTTACTATTCTACTCCTGCTCAGTATGGGATTCACTCTCGGTCTCAAAAACTCAGTGTTGATTCCTTCTCAGGACCAAATGTTTTATGGTTGCAGGAGTTAGACCATTTCATTGCTGGCTTCTATTCTGGCTCCCAGTGCCCTCACTTTGACTGCTTATTTTCAGTCTCTTCTTCCTCTTCCAGTTCTTCCTGCAAGGGAATTTTTCTGAGCCCTGAGGTTCATGGCATCCAACAATCCCATGGTTCCTTTTGCCAAAATCCGCATGAGGAAATTTCAGTGGTATATCAAGACTGTTTGGCTCCAACACTGACAACTTCTGGAGTTTCTAGTACCTTTTTTACCATGTCTGAAACTCAAACTCCAGTGTTGGATTCAGTAGAGCTCCCTAAATCCAGCTCTGTCTTTTCAGGTTCCTCTTCCTACTGAAGTGCTGCACACAGATACTTCCAATCAAGGTTGGGGAGCTTCCTCCAGCAATCTGAAAGTCCTTGGACTTTGATCTCATCAACAGATGTCAGACAACATCAATATCAAGGAGATGAGGGCTTTAATCTTAGCTCTTCAGGTCTTTCACTCCCTTTGGGTTCCCGGTCCTCTAAAGGTTTTTATAGACAATATGACAGTGATGTGGTACATTGACAAGCATGGGGGCACAAACTCTTATCTTCTTTGCAGGCTGGCCCTTCAGGCTTGGGATTCTGTAACCTGCCATCAGTCACAATCTAGTGGCCTACTCTTTGCACAGGTCCAGGACACATCCTCATGAATGACTGCTTCACAGAATGTTTTTTCTGGACATTGTCAATTGGTGGGGTACTCCTCAAGTAGATATTCTCACATCCCCTCTGAACAGACAACTCCCTCTGTTGTGTTCCAGAGTTTCATGTCCACATCATGTCTTTTTTCTTGAAAGGGGATGTCCCTGTATGTCTGTCCTCTTCATCTACTTACCAGGGTCTTGCACAAGAACATGTGGCACATGCCCAAAAGCTTGCTGGTGACTTCGCCCAGACAGCACTGGTTCCCCCTTCTTTTTCCCTTGGCAAGGGGTGATTATCACAAGTTACTTCATAGGATGGATCTTCTCACATAAGACAAGGGGTCTCTCATTCAACCGGACCTGTCTGCACTTCAACTGATACTTTGGGTGATAAACTTTTGATCCCTTTCATGCATCAATTTTCTGAAGAAGTGCTTCAGGTTTTGCAGGAGGCCAGAAAACCAACTACTATGCAAAGCTATGGAACACATCATCATGGACCTAATAAACAAAGATATAGGGAACAAACTCTGGATCCCACACAGTTTGGTTTTCTGAATGGTAGATCATGTCTGCTCAACTTGGTCGACTTCTTTGAGTCAGTCACCAGAGCTTTGGATGAAGGCAAGGTGGTTCATACACCCTAGGACTTTGATACCATTCCCCACTCAGGAATCATAGAAAAACTCACTAAGCTAGGCATCAACCCCTAAATCACTAGGTGGGTTGCAAACTGGCTCACAGATAGAACCCACAGTGTGAAAGTAGCTTACTCCAAGTCAGACTGCTGACTAGTCACAAGTAGAGTCCCACAGGGTTTGGTCCTGGGTCCTCTGCTGTTTGGTATCTACTTCTCTGAAGTCCAGGCCAACACGAAGGGCTGACAAAGTTCACAGACGATTGCAAGTTGGGAGCTATTATTAACTCCCCAAGTGATGTTGACATCCTACAGAATGGCCTTACTGAGACCAACGACTGGTGTCAGAACCATGGCCTTAAGCTTAATGCCAAAAAATGTGTCATCATCCCTTTTGTGAAAAACACAGTTCCCATGAATTACCACATCTGTGGAAGTCCGCTGAACACAGAAGGCATTATAAGAGATCTGGGAACACAGGTTGACAGCAACCTCTCTTCTGATCACCACATTACCACTGTCTTCAGAAAGCCCTTTTATCTGGCACATCTCATTACTAAGGGTTTTGCATCCAGGAAGAAAGAGGTCATTGTGTCCCTCTACTCTTCCCTCATTAGGCTAAACATCGAGTACAATACCCTATTTGGCATGTACCTCACTAGACACCTGCAACAACTGGAGAGGCCACAAAAGTAACTCACAAAGAGAATCCTAGGCCTTAAACACTTGTCCTATATGGACAGACTCAAAAAACTCCAACTATTCTCTGTCTCATATCGCCTACTTAGAGGCGATCTCTGCTTGACTTACAAAGCCATGTCTGACCCAGCTCTGTTAGAAATGCTACATATAAAGAAATCCAATCCCTCCACACCACATGCTCCAGAGACCTCAACCTCATTACTACAATCAATGGAACATACTGGAGGGACAGGTTCATAACCCAGAGACTGCCCATGTTATGGGATAGACTTGCCATACATGTCAACGAGAGCACCTCGCTGACCCTCTTCAAGAGAAATCTTGATGAGTGGATGGGAAATATAAAATTCGCCCCAGAGATAACTCCCGTGGCTCTACTCGACATAGGCACTGGGAACTAAGGTTGGGTGGCACGATGCCAGGGTAATCCTATGGCTAGGCTTGTAAAGGCCCCAGGGCCATTAGCCTAGTACACACCTATGAACCAATGAACTAAAAAATCCTACATGGCTAAATGGAAGAGAATTTCTTTTTAGTGTCTTTAGCATGACCAAGACCCTTCTTCTGTGGTGGTGAGGGATCCCAATGTTCCTTTCTTATTTGTATGAACTGCTAAATATGGGTTGGCATATTCTTCTGTTAAAGCTTGTCAGCTATTTCTACCTGTTCACCTTTGTGTCCACCTTCAGCTTCTAGTTTTAAAGTCAGGTAATTCCTAAAAGGCATCCTTCATATCAGGCCACCAAGAAAGCCTATTCCTCCTTCCTGGGACCTTAATTTTGTTCTTGTAAAATTGACTTGGTCCCTTCTTGAGCCTGCCTTTTCTTTTTCCCTGCAACATTGTACTTCAAAGACTGCATTGTTGGTGGCTCTTACTTCTGTCAAGAGAGTTTCTGAACTCCAAGCCCTTATGATGGTTTCTCCTTTTTTTCATTTTTCAAAAACCAGGGTGTCTCTTTGTACTAATCCTTCTTTTATGCCAAAGGTGGTTAATGATTTGTCCTTGAATCTGTCTATTTATCTTCCTTCCTTTTACCTTCTTCAGAATCTGCTAGTGAGAAGGTACTATATACCTTGGATTTACAGAGACAGCTCAGATATTACGTGGATAAGACAAAATGCATCAGAAAATCTGAGCAGCTTTTTGTTTCCTTTCATGCCAGGAAATTTGGTTTGGCAGTGTCTAAGTAAGCCATCTCCTCCTGGATCTCCAAGGTCATTTAATTTTGTTATCCTTTTCATGGCAAGCAGCTTTCATGTTCTGTATGTGCTCATTCTACTGATGTAGTAGCTTATTCTGGTGCTTTTTACAAGGGTCTGAATACTAGATCCATCTTGGAAGCTGCTACTTTGCCTTCTAGCCACACTTTTACCAACATTATAAGCTGGATGTCATTTAAAGGGCCAGGACACGATTTGCCAGGGTTATACTTCATGGGCTTGTAGAGGGCTCTTCTCTGCCTTCCTCTTCCCATAATTTCCAGTAGCTTTTGTACTCTCCCAACTATAAATAATACTGTATCAGTGATAAGAAAGGACACAGTACAGTTATGTAACATCTTACCATAACAGTAGATGTCCTACTTCTCACTATTATAGTTTTTACTCCCTCCCTCCTGGCCCCTTTTATTTTTCTGTTACTGTACTGCTGACCAAGGGGTTTTCTCTTGCATCCTTATCTCCATTCTGTTTCCTTTCCAAAATGGGCATGCTATTCTTTTTCTGAGGTTGCTCTGGTTCTGCTCAGGCACTGCAGCTTCTGAGGATTAGATACTGTACATCACATATTTACCTTACACCTTGCATGTAGGACATGTTTGACATACAACAGCGGGAAGGTGTACAGGCTTTGGTATGCTGGCCAGATGGTAGGATACTTGCACATCTATTTGGTGACACTGTGCAGGCCACTCATAATAGCCTTGCTCTTGGTCAAACTACCATTTGAATTAATAGTAACCTTACATAGTAGGATTGGACACCCTTTGTTAAGGGCCTTAAAGTAGCTGATAAGGGGTTCTGGTGGCAGTAATAACTACTTTATAGTCTGCACAGAAGGATGCACAGCTAGTAAACCTGTGTCAGCCTTTCCCAGGTGTGTGTGTGAGTGTGTGAGTGTGAGTGTGAGTGTGAGTGTGAGTGTGTGTGTGTGTGTGTGTGTGTGTGTTTGTAAAACATATCTCCCAGAGTGTGTGTGTAATCTACTTGGGCAGGGACACGAAGCACTGGTTCGACAGAGAGAGTGTTGGAGGACTTGGCTTGGAACCCTGGCTAAGGACTCGACTCTATAGCTATGCTAGTGGGGAGTCTTACTGGGGATCTGGAGAAAGAGGGATAAACCATCCCCAGACTGACTGTGGTCTCTGTGTGCTCTTAAGGGAAACTGCACTTTACTATGTGTGTACTTGTCATCCTCCCAGTGTGTACGTTTCCCACTATTGCCAGTGGTGAGGATTGAGGCTCCTTGATTACTAGGCCAGTGATCAGGTGTCGCACTTACCATTGTGTTTACTTGTCTTTTCAGGGGGAGGTAGTTGTGTGTGTGGCAGCAAAGACTGGAGTTTTTTACCTTGGCTGGCCTTGTGAATTGTGATTACTACAGCAGCAGCACAACTTTAACAAGTAAGCAAAAAGGCAGAGCTACTATTTTTTAAGCCTAAGAAGCTTCAACTAATTTAATTTTTCCCTTAGATTTCCTCCAGCTTACTGCTACATGAAACACTAGTCTGTAACAGTCAATAAGTCTGACAAGTCTGTCTCATTATGAATTATAGGTGCAGCAAGTTGGACTTCCTTGTGCCTTGACCGATTCTGTAATTCCAATAGGGCAGTCATGCTTGGTTCTGCTATCATACCGGATGTCAGACTCAGACAATCTTGTTTTTTTGTAGCACACTTCTTTTCCTCACCCTGAATACTAAAGTTAAATATTGTGCAGCTGTAACTCCTGTTTGCTGTTGCAGTATTACTGCTTTACAAAGTGAATGAATTTACAGCAAGAAGCAAGCTGTTTTTTAAATATTAGGGATGGGTCAAGCAGCGACCTATTTGTAGGATTGCAGTAGCTTCCTCTTAATCTGCTATTTTATTTTATTTTTACTGTTGGCTTGGAGGGTCCAGGTAGTATGTTAGAAGCAAGTTGTGTTGAGTCACAGGGTCTATACTATCTAATCGACCGCTTAGCTTGTTGAACGCCTAAACGTCGACAGCTAAGGGTCGAAAACTTATAATCTCGAACGGCCAGGTAAGCAAATTTGCTTGACCATGCCACACTAACATAAACTTCCAAGCTGTAAAAAAGTGGGGGGCTTAGCCCCACACACCTACCTGATGTGGGGGCTATGCTCCCCACACCCCCCTAACTAAATATACCAATTCCGAGATCGCTCTACATTGGGGAAAGGCAAATTACCGATAATGGTCAAGCAGATTCTTTCCCGATGAAAGACTTTGCTTAACTGGCCGTTCGAGATTGTAAGTTTATGGGTTTACTCATGGGTGATTTTAATTATCCTACCATCAACTGGGAAACATACACGACCACAAACATGCTATTTCAAATGTTCTTGGACTTTGTCAATGAAAATGTTCTGGAACAGCTAGTCAGCACACCCACAAGAGGTTCAAATATCCCGGACACAGTACTGACTAACATGGGAGAGCATTGCATCCCCCATGTGATGTCCTTCCTGATAAGAACAGACCATAAATCAGTCTTGTTTGATGTAATTATAAGACCAGATACCCCATCAAGCTCAAAAATGCTTAAGAATTTTTCTAAGACAAATTACCTCCTACTAAGTGATGGCATAAAAAGTTTCAAAGCCTTCTCGAATGCAAAAAAGAAACTAATGTTCAAGAACAAGAGGGAACTGGCTTGACAGAGGAAGAAATCCCTCTCCAGCTTAAACAAACAAATTAGAGATCTCAAGTCCTCCAAGCTAATTATGGAGCAAATATAGCTTCCATAGCTAAGGATAATCACAAAACATTATTTAACTATGTCTGAAATCTAAAAGGGAATACCCAGCTATGCACTGAACTGGTTTTGGGTGGCACCACCCATACTCAACCAGAGGTGATGGCCAACCTGCTAGCTGACAGATTTGGAGAAAACTTCACCCACCCCCCCAGTCATCCCCCAAAGTACACCTGCCACCATTACTCAGCCTACTGTCTCAAGAGAGCAGGTCATCTCAGTGCTTTCCAAAGCCAAAACATGCCATCAAAGGGACCATATAACATCCCAGGTTTTCTTTTAAAGAACATAAAACATGACCTAGCAGACACACTTGGATCCATGTTTAACTACAGTATGAGAACTGGCTATGTTCTGGAAGACTGGAGAACAGTAACAGTAACCCATCTGCACAAAAGAGGACCATCAATCTATCCTGGGAATTATAGTCCCATAAGCTTGACATGCCTCATATGCAAGGACATCGAATCATTATGGATCTTCTTTTTGGTGGTCTTACAATTTTTAGTCAGTTTTATAGAGAATTGGGAAATGTGGTAAAAGGAATTGAAAGACCACTAAAAGATGAAACATACATTTTGGAGAAATATCTATGAAGATCTTGTGGAACATAACAAAGATGCTAAATGGATAGAAGAAGTAAAAGAAAGAATAAAAAGTTCAAATGCACAGGATATGAAATGGGATGAAGTAATGGCCAGGGAGACTGAAACAAAGTTAAGAAAAGACTCTAACTGGAAAACCCTAGGCCCAGATGTAGTACTTAACTTCTGGCTAAAAGTATTAACATAATAACATCTCTGCAAGAAGACTTAGCCATGAGTAAGAACTATGTTTATGGGCACCCCGAACAGACACCAGCCTGGCTAACAACAGGAAGAACACTACTCATACTTAAGAGTGAACCTGTAAGCTACCCTAAAAACTACAGACCGATAACTTGCCTTCCAACGACATATAAACTATACATCAGAATTGATGCCGACAGAGTTTATAGTCATTTAGAAGAAAACTCAATTATGATAATAGAACAAAAGGGTAATAAAAGAAAGTGATATGGAACAAAGGATCACTTGTTGTTAAATAAACTCATAGTGGAGAACTGTAAAAAGGGAAAGAATCTAAACTACATACGGCATGGATAAACTACAAAAAAGCATTTGACAGTATCCCACATTCATGGATAAAAGACTGCTTAAAAATGTATAAGATACACCCTATACTGATAAACTACATCACAGGACCATGAAACAGTAGCAACCCACTCTGCAGTTAAACCATGATAAAGGACAAATTATTATTCCAGGGATAAAAATTCAAAGGGGGTATTCCAGGGTGACTCCCTGTTCAATGCTGCTCTTTTGCCCTGCCCTTAACCCATTAAGCTTTCTGCTTAACAGATTAGGTCATGGCTATAATTTGGCTCCTAGAAAGCAACAAAGTGTAAAGGCTTCTCATCTTCTTTTTGTAGATAATTTAAAACTGTATAGATGAGGAACTGAAAGGACAACTGCAAGTAGTCAAAACTTTTCCAGATGGTATAAGAATGTCATTTGGTCTTGATAAATGTGCAAAAGCAACCTTTAAGCAGGAATGTTGCAGCACCAAGAAAAAATCTCATTCTTTGTTCTCACTGAAGGGATCGAATCTACATCACAGGACCATGAAACAGTAGCAACCCACTCTGCAGTTAAACCATGATAAAGGACAAATTATTATTCCAGGGATAAAAATTCAAAGGGGGTATTCCAGGGTGACTCCCTGTTCAATGCTGCTCTTTTGCCCTGCCCTTAACCCATTAAGCTTTCTGCTTAACAGATTAGGTCATGGCTATAATTTGGCTCCTAGAAAGCAACAAAGTGTAAAGGCTTCTCATCTTCTTTTTGTAGATAATTTAAAACTGTATAGATGAGGAACTGAAAGGACAACTGCAAGTAGTCAAAACTTTTCCAGATGGTATAAGAATGTCATTTGGTCTTGATAAATGTGCAAAAGCAACCTTTAAGCAGGAATGTTGCAGCACCAAGAAAAAAAGAACATTCCATGTGTGTTGCCCATCTCATTCTTTGTTCTCACTGAAGGGATCGAATCTGTCTCGGCCTTTACATAAGCTTGAGGTTCTCAGTTAAGTTGATGGGCATTTTTCCCTACCCATAATACAGCTCCCTTACCACCTCAGTTTGCCTTGAAGCAGTAACAAGATGAATAAAGTTATGATTATTATATCAACCCCCCCCCCACAGTTTTGAGGCTATAGAGTCCTGTAGTATCCAACTGAAACTACTTGGTCTCCCATGAGAGTAGGTAGGGGGTATGGTGGGAGGGTTGTGAGAATAAAGGATGAGATGGACAACACACATGGAACATTATGGTAAGTACATAACTTCTTTATGTGATGTTGTCATTCTCGTCTTTATTCTTACTGGTGGGACCGTGTCCGTAGCTACCTGATTCTTAGGTGGCTCATGGGAGAATATTTCTCAGAGCCATAGTACCACAGGATGCTCTGCTCCTAGAGGCCAAATCCAACTAGTAATGACAAATGAAGGTATGTGGTTTAGCCAAAGTTGCTGCAGCACAGATACTGTCCAGAGGTAATCTAGCCTGGAAAGCTGCAGAAGTGGCCACTGATCTGGTGGAATGAGCCTTGATAGGATTAGGTATAGTCTTGTTGTTAGAACTGTATATGAAATGTATGCAGTGTGAAAGCCAATTGGATAATGTTACCTTAGAGACTGGTTGGCCTTTCTTAACCTCCGAATAGGAAACAAATTGTTGATCCAACTTTCTAAGTTCTGATGTCCTATGCAAATAGAAACGTAACTGTCTGTGAACATCTAGAAGATGTAAGGTGTACTCTCCTTTGTTTTGGAAATTTGGAAAGAATACTGGTAAATCAATATACTGATTGAGGTTACTATCTGAAACTACTTTGGGCAAAAAGGAAGGATTAGTGTGTAAACAGTCTCTATCCTTGTAAAAAATTATATATAGAGGCTTGGAAGACAAGGTCTGCAGTTCTGAAATTCTCCTTACTGAAGTAATAGCTACTAAAAATAGCATTTTCCATGTAAGATATTTAACTTCACATGTAGCAGATGATTCAAATATAGGGGAGATAATTTTAGTCAGCAGGAAATTTAAGTCCAAAGGTGGAACTGGGTTTCTATATGGAGGTCCAATTAAAGTAACTCCTCTGAGGAATTTTTTGCATAGTCTGACATGATAGCCAAACCATGTTCTCCTATGTGAAAATTAGAGATTGCTGTTAACTGTACCCTAATAGTAGCTTCAGCAGCTCCATCATTGAATAGCTTGGCTAAGAACTCTAGGATAGAATGTAAAGGAGCTGTGAAAGTGTCTATATGATTAGTATTGGACCAAGCAACAAATCCTTCCCATTTGCTCTTGCACAATTTTTGCTTATGGGAAGATAGCAAAATGTGCTTAACTGTAGAGGAAAGGAGCGTAAACCTGGCTATCATGGGAAATGGAGCAGCCAAGTTGTTAATCTGAGACTGTTCAGACTGGGATGAACTGTTCCTGATGGATGAGTCAGCAGATCCAGAGCCAGGTCAAGAATCCATGATCCCTCCTTCACATGAGGTCGAATGAAGGGGAACCATATCTGTCAAGGCCAAGAAGGGGCAATTAGGATCATTGTGGTCTCCAATGAACTTGCTTTCTGTAGGACCTTGGGAATTAAAGGTACTGGTGGAAGTGCATAAAGAAGTCCCCAGGGCCAATCATGAACAAGTGCATCCCTAGAGGAGTCTCTGCTGGGGGGATCAGGGCAAAGTAGTTGCTGCATTTGGCATTGGTGGGTGATGCAAAGAGATCGCAGCAAGGCTGGCCCCACTTTTACAAGATCTTTTCCACAACTTTCTGACTGAGGGACCACTTGTGTGGCCATAGAATGGCTCTGTTCAGTTTGTCTGCAATCACAATGGACTTCCCTGGGATGTACATTGCTATAAGAAAATGGTTGGAGTCCACGGCCATTTGCCAGACCATCAGAGCTTCTCGACATAGGGGATAAGATATAGCTCCTCCCTGTTTGTTTATGCACCAGACTACAGGCATGTTGTCAGACTGAATTGCTATCATACCTGGATGGAGGGTATCCTGAAATGCTTGCAACGCCAAGAGCACCACCCTCATAACTTTCAATTGTACAGATTTTTGTAGAATGTCCAGATTTTTGCCTCATATTTTTGGTCCGTTTTTCATAAAATTGGCAAATTAGTGGCAAATCATTAAAGACTGAAGTTAGAAAATAATGACACACATTTGAGTTTCAGAGTTCATACCCTTAAGAAAATTCATGATATTGCAAAACATGTTATTCTATCAACTTTCTAAGTTTGTGTGAGCAATATTTAAAAATTGTCCCTATTATTTGTGCCTTTGTCCCACTTTTATTCATGGCTTTGTCCAGATTTCTTATTCTAAGAGGTTAAGAGGTATGACCGCCCTCATCTCTAGAACATTTATGTGCAAATATGCCTCGTGTTGTTGCCAGGTACCTTGAACTGTCTTTTCCAGAGAATGCCCCCCCCCCCCCACTCTATCTGGGAAACATCCTTGGTGACCATGGCTTGAAGCTGAGGGGGAATAAAAAGATGTCCCTGAGACACCAGGGGAGAGCTGAGCCACTACTGAAGGTCTCTTTTACATGAGTCGATTATGATAACCTTGTGTGTCATCGGAAGATCTATAAATGACCATTGAGTCGAGAGTAACCAGTGGAGGATTCTCATGTGAAATCGTGCTACTGAGATTAGAATAAGTGAAGCTGCCATTTTCCCTATGACTTGCAAAACTAGCTTGGCAGACGACCATTTCTTCCTGATCAGTGTGCTTACATGACTACAAAGATCGTGTACCCTGTCTTGAGGAAGTTTTGCTGATAAATTATTGTATCTATCTAAGCTCCTATGAATACCTAGGATTGACATGGCTCTAGAGCAGATTTTTCATAATTTATTGTAATTCCTAGGGAGGAACAGAGCTGCAGAGTGTAATCCCTAGCATGTAGCAGAAGATGCTTGGTCGGGGCAGAAATGAGCAGTCATCCAGATATGGAAACACATGGAATCCTTTGCCTCTCAGGTGAGCTGCCACTACTGCCATGCACTTGGTGAACACTCTGGGGGCTGTAGTGAGACCAAAGGGCAGAGCTCAAAACTGGAAGTGACTGGCTCCTAACCAGAAATGTAAAAATCTCCTGGCTTGCCTGTCCATTAGAATATGGTAGCATGCATCCTGAAGGTCTATGGAGCACAGCCAGGTGTCTTTTTCCAGAAATGGAAATATCAACTGTAGTGTCACCATCCAGAACTTGGATTTCTGGACATATTTGTTCAGATTGCTGAGATCCAGAATGGGTCTCCAGTCCAGTCCCATTTTCTTTGGAACTAAAAAGAATCTAGAGTAAGTTCCAGATCCTATCTGGTCTGCAGGGACTTTCTGGATGACTCTTTTTTTCTAGCAACTTTTGAATTTCTAAGGGTGCTTGTTCCTCTTGACTGGGTGGAACATCTGGAACTGATTTTTTTTTACAGGAATGGGATTGGAGAAGGGAATGATATATCCCTTTAGTAGTTATCTTTTGCCAGGTTTCTAGGTGCAGAGACAATCACCCCCCAACTGACTCCAGAGGCGAGCAATCAGACCTTCCCTCAGGAGTACTGAAAAGGCCCTCCAAAGAAAGATTCTCTTGAGCCCTAATTCTGCAGGTCTCCTCTGCCACGAGAGTGGCATCTTCCATTGTTATTCCTCCCTCTGCCCCTGGAGACCTTTCACCCTGTGTGTCATGGTAAGACCTCTGGCATTTTCTGAACCACCTTTTCCCACTACCGCTCTGATCTTTGGTGTGGAAAAACATACTCCAATGGCAGACAAGGTCTTGCCTTCCTGTTCACTCCTGGTGAGTGTTTCCTTCACTTTAGGCCCAAACAGAGAAGAGACATCAAAAGGGGCTTTAACAAAGAAAGACTTGAAGGGCTCCATGAAATCCCAAAGGTGCATCCAGGCCTGTCTCTTAAGAGCAACACCTAAACCCACAGCCCTACTTGTCCCATCTGCTTCATAAGATATTAGCCTCATGGAAGTGTTTATAACAGAATTGAGGCTGGCAAGCTGAGCATTAACCTTATCTGCTACTCCATCAGCTGGAGGGACTATGTAAGTTCCTTTAACAGGTCCCTCTATAGCCTAGTAAAGGGGATAAGGTAGTTCAGAGACCAAAAGGCAAAGGTCGCTGATGAAAACATATGCTTCCCATATCTATCCATCATCCTAGAGACCTTATTAGGAGGATGGATAGAGGAGATGGTCTCAGATATCTCGCGTTTAGTGGCCACCACCACAACCATAGCATCAACTGCTACACCCATAGTGAAAAAGGTCTTGTCCTTTGGGGTAGTAGTGTATTTGTTTGGCCTTCTAAGAGTAGGCTCTATGGTATCTGGAGTCTTCCACGCCTTCTGAGAGATTAAGTCCATAAGCTCATTGGAAGGGGGAGACTTGAAGGCCTTCAGGTAAACTGACTCTTCAGCCGAAGGGGGGGGGGGGGTGACTGCCAGTCACCTCTCTGTTTTAATATTTTGAGGATGTCTCCAAAGGAGACATCTTTAGGAGGTGATGGTGGGGACTCTTCTGCATCAACGAGGTCAGTGTCTGATGTGATAGACTTCTCTGTGGAGTCAAGGTGCTTCCTCTTGCAGGTCCTTTTCTGAGGGACCTCCTCAGTGGGACACTCTGGGGAGGTTTCAGAAGCGGTGGGGGTCACTTGGTGGACATCCTGAAGCCAGGGGTCTCTGCAATCTTGTGGAAGGGTTACCTGAGAGTACAGAGACAAAAGAGACAACTGGCCTGAACCGGAAGGAAGATCCAATGTAGGTTGTGCCACAGACTTGGCAGGAGTCAAAACACTCCTCATAACCTGGAAGGCAGACTGCCCCCACTCTGAGGACTCCCCTGGATCTGACAATGAAGTTGTTGGAGCAGAAAGCATCCGTAGAACTGGGGACAGAAACCACAAAGCTAAGGTAGGAGCCGAACTCACCCGCTCTGAAGCCCCGAGAGGCACAGTCGGATCCGGAGAGATCCAAGTCGGCTCCTAGAGGTGTCCTGCTCTGGCTGCAGGTAAATGCTCAGGGCAGATGTCTGCTTCAAGGAAACTGAAGGTCCTGGAGCTGACAAAGACATAATCTGGAGATCAGAGTATTCCAGTTCCAAAACCAAGGGACAGATCGGAGGAGGAACAGGTATTAGAGGGCTGGATTGCATCTGATCTGATTCCTTTGGGCTCAGATCCAACAAAAGTTTGGCCAGGGCCAGATTCTTCAATAACCTCTGTGCAACCTATCCATGTCTTCATCAGAGAATCTCCTGGTGGGCCAAGTAGATAGTGTTGGAGATCTGGACTTAGCTAATAATGAAGACTGGAACCATGAAGTCACTGGAGAACGGCTCCGGTGTCGCATCTCTGTAGGCACCAAAGACATTGGAGCCAAGGGTTCTGATGGCTCTGAGACCATCTCGGATCTGGAAATGGCAATCTGCTCTGATGATCCTGACAGAGCAGAGAGTCGAGGAGTTTTTAGACTCTTGCTCTGAAGTAGTTTCTGGAGCCAAAGAAGCTCATTTTAGAAGCTTATCGGGACTTTTTGATGAGGACTCTGTACAAATCACCTCTGAAAAAGGGGGTTTTAATAAGCCCTTTACAATCAATTTGTTCTTGCACTCCATAAGCGCTCTTTGATTGAACCCATGGCATTTGGAGCACGTTTCTTGGAGATGAAGAGGCCCCAAGGGGTATCTTCTTCCCGCATTTCTCACACTTCTTAAAACCGAGTGGTTTCCCTTCCTGTTTTTGTAACATCGTAAGGGAAACAGTCAGAAGAAATTAAGGAAAGATACATACAGACAAACAAGCTAAGTGTGAGATAGAAATAGGCAGAGATAATAACAGAATTTTTTTAAATAATAATAATAATAATAATAATAATGCTAGTAATTGCCCTTTAACTTAAATGGATGATCTAGAAAGATAGGAGAAAGAGGGGGGAGTGTCCTCTAACTAAAATGGACAATGGTTATACACCCTCTAATTTAAACGGGTGATAATGGGGTTGGCAACACTCACACTATTATATTGAACCAAGAGACAGATTAATAAAAGGACAAACTAAATAATCAGTTACAAAGTTGAGAAAAATAATGAAATTAGCCAATACTTAGCCCAGAGCTAGCTAGCAGGAAACCTCTTCGCTTCACAGCAAACAAGATCTGAAGCGGTAAGAGAGCTGCATTATGGGTAGGTAAAAATGCCCACGAGCTTAGCTGATGAACTCGAGCTTATGTAAAGGCCGAGATGGATCCAATGGATCTGACCGTCCAGTGAGAATAAAGATGAGACTGACAACATCACATCATCAGTTTGGGACAAGAATGTGATATAAAAAGAACTTGAGCAAGTGGGAGTGTATAAATATTTGGGAATAGATGAAGGCTCAGCAATAAAACATGAAGAAATGCAAATAAAAGTCAGTAAGGAATATTTTAGAAGAATTAAATTAATTCTGAAAACAGAGTTAACGTCTAGGAACAAAGTTCAAGCTATAAACCAATTTGCTCTTCCTGTCCTAACTTACAGTTTTGGAGTGACTGACTGGTCCCAGAAGGTTCTGGATAGATTAGACAGGAAAACAAGAAAGACGCATCATGCTTATCAATTGATGTATAAAAATCAGTGGATAACAAGATTATATATTACCTGTTCTGAAGGAGGTATGGGCCTCCTTGAAACTGATTACATGCAAAGATCTGCAATTGTGGGATTGAATACATATCTGCTGACCTCAGAAGACCCAAACATAGTTAAAGTTTTGAAAAATGTGGAGAATACATCTAAGATGACTTCCCTGTTTAGTCTAGCAGTAGCATATCAATGTCAAGTGTGAACAGAAATCAAACCAGAAGAAGATAAAAATTAGGCAGCAACTGATGAATGTGAAAAAAAAAAACAAAAGATAGAATATAAGGTGAAGGACCAGATGAGAAGGCAAGAAATGTGGAAAATGCATAAATATAGTTGTAAGTATGGAAAACTCCTGGAACAACCTCATGTTGATTAGGATTGAATGCAGCAAATGTTTAAGGTGAGACAAATTCAAACCAAAAAAGAAAGGGTAATATTGGTGGCCCAAGAAGATAGTGGACTACATACACATTGGTTTACAAAGCCCATTGAACATGTGGGAGAAACAGATAAATGTAGGTTTTGTAAAACAGAACTGGAAACAGTTGCACGCCTTGTTGCTGGTTGCGACATATTAATAGCATATTAATAGCAGAAGGACTATATATTGAAAGGCATAATAATGTAGCAAGAGTGTTGCATTGCGGATTGTGAAACATTATAATACTGAAGAAACTGAAAAACACCTGAAAAAATGAGCCACAAAGCATCATAGAAAATAATGATGTTTATATCACATGGGATTATCCATTACCATCAGTTAAAAAAAACAGATGCAAGAAAACCAGATATTGTAGTCCATGAAAAGAAGACAAAGGTAGCATTGATCACTTGAAATCGCTACATACAGTGGCTACAGTGTCTTACGTACAGTGGATATAAAAAGTGTACATACCCCTATTAAAATGGCAGGTTTTTGGGATATAAAAAAATGAAACCACAATAAATCATTTCCAAACTTTTCCCACCTTTAATGTGACTCATCGTAGTTTAGCCAAAGCCAGAATAGCATTTCAGAGAGAGTGAATTGTTTATGGTCATTGGCTGATTGGGGTTGCCTGGACTATGGCTTGGAGTAAGCACCTCATTGGTTCTTTCAAGCTTGTTTTTAAACTTGATTCAGGTTTCAACTTTGTTACTTAAGAAGTTAACTTGTGATTGTTTCTGCCATTTCACACTGAGCTACTCGGAGGAAGGAAGCGATCTGGGATATATAACATCAAGTATCATGTTTTATTGCTTATTTTTATGAGTTATTTATAGCACTTTTATTGTCTGCATATAAATTTCTAGCTAGTTTCACTGTGTATGAGGTACTATCTAGAAATTTCTTACAATTGTTAAGCACCTGGTTGGGTTTGTTGTTTCTGATTTCCTGCAAAGGAGTGTATCATATAACTTGTTTGCAGTTAAAAGCATTTTCATTTCTTGGGTTTGTTTGTTCTGATTTCCTGCTAAGGAATGCATCATATAACTTGTTTGCAATTAAAAGCATTCTCATTTCTGCAGTTATTTTCTACCTAAGTAGTGTGAGAAGTGTAGCACTGTCCATATTCAGGCTTGTGTTTTGGGCCTAGTTGTTTGTTACTAGAGGCTGTGTGTCTGAGCACATGTTGCAGGCCATCGTAGTTTAGCCAAAGCCAGTATAGCATTTCAGTGAGAGTGAATTGTTTATAGTCATTGGCTGATTGGGGTTGCCTGGACTACGGCTTGGAGTAAGCACCTCATTGGTTCTTTCAAGCTTTTTTTAAAGTTGTTTCAGGGTTCAACTTTGTTACTTAAGAAGTTAACATGTGAGTGTTTCTGCCATTTCAACTGAACTACTCGGAGGAAGGAAGCTGATCTGTGATATATAACATTAAGTATCCTGTTTTCCTGTTAAGGAGTGTATCATATAACTTGTTTGCATTCTCGTTTCTGCAGATTTTTTCTACCTAAGTAGTGTGGGTAGTGTAGCATTGTCCATATTCAGGCTTGTGTTTTGGGCCTAGTTGTTTGTTAATAGAGGCTGTCTGTCTGAGCACATGTTGCAGGCCATCATAGTTTAGCCAAAGCCAGTATAGCATTTCAGTGAGAGTGAATTGTTTATGGTCATTGGCTGTTTGGGGTTGCCTGGACTACAGCTTGGATTAAGCACCTCATTGGTTCTTTCAAGCTTTTTTTTTTAAGTTGTTTCAGGTTTCAGCTTTGTTACTTAAGAAGTTAACTTGTGAGTGTTTCTGACATTTCACACTGAGCTACTTCAAAGGAAGGAAGCTGATCTGTGATATATAGCATCAAGTATCCTGTTTTCTTGCTTATTTTTATAACACTTTTATTGTCTGCATATACATTTCTAGCTAGTTTTACTGTGTGTGAGGTATTAACTATAGAAGCTTTCTACAACTGTTAAGCATCTGGTTGGGTTTGTTTGTTCTGATTTCCTGCTAAGGAGTGTATCATATAACTTGTTCGCAGTTAAAAGCATTCTCATTTCTTGGGTTTGTTTGTTCTGATTTCCTGCTAAGGAGTGTATCATATAACTTGTTTGCAGTTAAAAGAATTCTCATTTCAGCAGTTTTTTTCTACCTAAGTAGTGTGGGTAGTTTAGCATTGTCCATCTTCAGGCTTGTGTCTTGGGCCTAGCTTTTTGTTAGTAGAGGCTGTGTGTCTGAGGACATGTTGCAGGCCATCGTACTTTAGCCAAAGCCAGTATAGCATTTCAGTGAGAGTGAATTGTGTATGGTCATTGGCTGATTGGGGTTGCCTGGACTATGGATTGGAGTAAGCACCTCATTGGTTCTTTCAAGCTATTTTTTTTTAAAGTTGTTTCAGGTTTCAACTTTGTTACTTAAGTTAACTTGTGAGTGTTTTTGCCATTTCAACTGAGCTACTCGGAGGAAGGAAGCTGATCTGTGATATATAACATTAAGTATCCTGTTTTCTTGCTTATTTTTACGAGTTATTTATACCACGTTTATTGTCTGCATATACATTTCTAGCAAGTTTCACTGTGGGTGAGGTATTTACTAGAACTTTTCTACAATTGTTAAGCACCTGGTTGGGTTTGTTTCTTCTGATTTCCTGCTAAACAGTGTATCATATAACTTTTCTGCAGTTAACAGCATTCTCATTTCTTGGGTTTGTTTGTTCTGATTTCCTGCTAAGGAGTGTATCATATAACTTGTTTGCAGTTAAAAGCATTCTCGTTTCTGCAGATTTTTTCTACCTAAGTAGTGTGGGTAGTGTAGCATTGTCCATATTCAGGCTTGTGTTTTGGGCCTAGTTGTTTGTTAACAGAGTCTGTCTGTCTGAGCACATGTTGCAGGCCATCATAGTTTAGCCAAAGCCAGTATAGCATTTCAGTGAGAGTGAATTGTTTATGGTCATTGGCTGTTTGGGGTTGCCTGGACTACGGCTTGGATTAAGCACCTCATTGGTTCTTTCAAGCTTTTTTTTTAAGTTGTTTCAGGTTTCAGCTTTGTTACTTAAGAAGTTAACTTGTGAGTGTTTCTGACATTTCACACTGAGCTACTTCGAAGGAAGGAAGCTGATCTGTGATATATAGCATCAAGTATCCTGTTTTCTTGCTTATTTTTATAACACTTTTATTGTCTGCATATACATTTCTAGCTAGTTTTACTGTGTGTGAGGTATTAACTATAGAAGCTTTGTACAACTGTTAAGCATCTGGTTGGGTTTGTTTGTTCTGATTTCCTGCTAAAGAGTGTATCATATAACTTGTTTGCAGTTAAAAGCATTCTCATTTCTTGGGTTTGTTTGTTCTGATTTCCTGCTAAGGAGTGTATCATATAACTTGTTTGCAGTTAAAAGCATTCACATTTCTGCAGTTTTTTTCTACCTAAGTAGTGTGGGTAGTGTAGCATTGTCCATATTCAGGCTTGTGTTTTGGGCCTAGTTGTTTGTTAGTAGAGGCTGTGTGTCTGAGCACATGTTGCAGGCCATCGTAGTTTAGCCAAAGCCAGCATAGCATTTCAGTGAGAGTGAACTTTTTATGGTCATTGGCTGATTGAGATTGCCTGGACTATGGCTTGGAGTAAGCACCTCATTAGTTCTTTCAAGTTTTTTTTTTAAAGTTGCTTCAGGTTTCAACTTTGTTACTTAAGAAGTTAACTTGTGACTGTTTCTGCCATTTCACACTGAGCTACTCGGAGGAAGGAATCTAATCTGTGATATATAACATTAAGTATCTTGTTTTCTTGGTTATTTTTACGAGTTATTTATAGCACTTTTATTGTCTGCATATACATTTCTAGCTAGTTTCACTGTGTGTAAGGTATGAACTAGAAATTTTCTACAATTGTTAAGCATCTGGTTGGGTTTGTTTGTTCTGATTTCCTGCAAAGGAGTGTATCATATAACTTGTTTGCAGTTGTTGCCTGAGTGTTTCTGCCATTTCATTCTTTCAACTTCTTTCAGGGTTCAACTTTGTTACTTAAGTTTTAACATGTGAGTGTTTCTGCTTTTTTCTGGAGGAAGGAATCTGATCTGTGATATATAACATTAAGTATCCTGTTTTTTTGTTTATTTTTACGAGTTATTTATACCACTTTTATTGTCTGCATATAAATTTCTAGCAAGTTTCACTGTGTGTGGGGTATTAACTAGAAATTTTCTACAATTGTTAAACATCTGGTTGGGTTTGTTTCTTCTGATTTCCTGTTAAGGAGTGTATCATATATAACTGTTGCAGTTTAAAAATTCTTTGGGTTTGTTTCTTCTGATTTCCTGTTAAGGAGTGTATCATATAACTTGTTTGCAGTTAAAAGAATTCTCATTTCAGCAGTTTTTTTCTACCTAAGTAGTGTGGGTAGTTTAGCATTGTCCATCTTCAGGCTTGTGTCTTGGGCCTAGCTTTTTGTTAGTAGAGGCTGTGTGTCTGAGGACATGTTGCAGGCCATCGTAGTTTAGCCAAAGCCAGTATAGCATTTCAGTGAGAGTGAACTTTTTATGGTCATTGGCTGATTGAGATTGCCTGGATTATGGCTTGGAGTAAGCACCTCATTAGTTCTTTCAAGTTTTTTTTTAAAGTTGCTTCAGGTTTCAACTTTGTTACTTAAGAAGTTAACTTGTGACTGTTTCTGCCATTTCACACTGAGCTACTCGGAGAAGGAAGCTGATCTGTGATATATAACATTAAGAATCCTGTTTTCTTGCTTATTTTTACAAGTTATTTATAGCACTGTTATTGTCTGCATATACATTTCTAGCTAGTTTCACTGTGTGTGAGGTATTAATTAGAAATTTTCTACAATTGTTAAACATCTGGTTGGGTTTGTTTGTTCTGATTTCCTGATAAGGAGTGTATCATATAACTTGTTTACAGTTAAAAGCATTCTCATTTCTTGGGTTTGTTTGTTCTGAATTCCGACTAAGGACTGAATCATATAAATTGTTTGCAGTTAAAAGCATTCTCATTTCTGCAGTTTTTTCTACGTAAGTAGTGTGGGTAGTGCAGCATTGTCCATATTCAGGCTTGTGTTTTGAGCCTAGTTGTTTGTTAGTCGAGTCTGTATGTCTGAGCACATGTTGCAGGCCATCGTAGTTTAGCCAAAGCCAGTATAGCTTTACAGTGAGAGTGAATTGTTTATGGTCAATGGCTGATTGGGGATGCCTGGACTATGGCTTGGAGTAAGAACCTCATTGGTTCTTTCAAGCTTGTTTCAGGTTTCAACTTTGTTACTTAAGATGTTAACGTGTAAGTGTTTCTGCCATTTCACACTGAGCTACTTGGAGGAAGGAATCTAATCTGTGATATATAACATTAAGTATCTTGTTTTCTTGGTTATTTTTACGAGTTATTTATAGCACTTTTATTGTCTGCATATAAATGTCTAGCTAGTTTCACTGTGTGTGAGGTATGAACTAGAAATTTTCTACAATTGTTAAGCATCTGGTTGGGATTGTTTGTTCTGATTTCCTGCTAAGGAGTGTATTGGGTGTATATCATAACATTGGTGTGGTAAAATGTAGAATGTTATAATATCAAACCCAAAACAGCGAACGCCGAAAATAGCGAAGCTGCAGAAAATCGACTTCTTTCTTAGGGAAAAAATTTGGTGGGCTGTTTCTGCCGCTTCGCTATTTTCTCCACTGTGCTGTGAAGGTTACGGACCGTGTTAAGGTAAGCATGCGAATGGACCGGGTTAAGGTGAGTGTGGGAATGGGATAGTTAGGGATCTTAGGGTTAAGGAGTAGGTAAGGTGAGTGTGAGATAGGTAGGGGCCTTAGGGTTAGGGAATGGGTAAGTTGATTGTGCGATAGTTAGGGACCTTAGGGTTAGGGAGCGGGTAAGGTGAGTGTGCAATAGTTATGAACCTTAGGGTTAGGATATGGGTTAAAGGAAGTGGATAGATAGTAGTGTATGTATGGTTTAGTGTAGGGTTAGATGTAGGATTTTAAATGTATATGTTTGGATTACTTTTTTTGGTGTGCTTGTGTTGTGTGTGTTTCACGGAACAGCAAATTTTTTCCCTGGGAAAAAATTCCCTGTTCTGAGCATTCGATTATATCACATTTCGAAATTCCAAGTTTGAGCTTATGCTGTTTGATATTTTGGGATTTCTATTATGTGATATACACTCGAGTGTATCATATAAGTTATTTGCAGTTAAAAGCATTCTCATTTCTGCAGTTTTTTTCTACCTAAGTAGTGTGGGTAGTGTAGCATAATCCATATTCAGACTTGTGTATTAGGCATAGCTGTTTGTTAGTAGAGGCTGTGTGTCTGAGCACATGTTGCAGGCCATTGCAGTTTAGCCAGAACCAGTATAGCATTTCATTGAGAGTGAACTGTTGACGGTCATTGGCTGATTGGGGTTGCCTGGAGTACAGCTTGGATTAAGCACCTCATTGGTTCTTTCAAGCTTTTTTTTAAAGTTGTTTCAGGTTTCAACTTTGATACTTAAGAAGTTAACTTGTGAGTGTTGCTGCCATTTCATACTGAGCTACTTGGAGGAAGGAAGCTGATCTGTGATATATAACATTAAGTTTCCTTTTTTCTTGCTTATTTTTATGAGGAATTTATAGCACTTTTATTGTCTGCATATATATATAAATTTCTAGCTAGTTTCACTGTGTGTGAGGTATTAACTAGAAATTTTCTACAGTTGTTAACCATCTGGTTGGGTTTGTTTGTTCTGATTTCCTGCTAAGGAGTGTATCATATAACTTGTTTGCAGTTAAAAGCGTTATCATTTCTTGGGTTTGTTTGTTCTGATTTCCTGCTAACGAGTGTGTCATATAACTTGTTTGCAGTTAAAAGCAGTCTCATTTCTGCAGTTTTTCCTACCTAAGTAGTGTGGGTAGTGTATCATTGTCCATATTCAGGCTTGTGTTTTGGGCCAAGTTGTTTGTTAGTAGAGGCTGTGTCTCTGAGCACATGTTGTAGGCCATCACAGTTTAGCCAAAGCCAGTATTGCATTTCAGTGAGAGTGAATTTTTTATGGTCATTGGCTGATTGGGGTTGTCTGGACTATGGCTTTTTTTTAAAGTTGTTTCAGGTTTCAACTTTGTTACTTAAGAAGTTAAGTTGTGAGTGTTGCTGCCATTTCAAACTGAGCTACTCGGAGGAAGGAAGCTGATCTGTGATATATATTAAGTATCATTTTTTCTTGCTTATTTTTACGAGTTATTTATAACACTTTTATTGTCTGCATATATATATATATATATATATATATATATATATATATATATATATATATATATATATATATATTTCTAGCTAGTTTCACTGTGTGTGAGGTAGTAACTAGAAATTTTCTACAATTGTTAACCATCTGGTTGGGTTTGTTTGTTCTGATTTTCCTGCTAAGGAGTGTATCATATAACTTGTTTGCAGTTAAAAACATCATCATTTCTTGGGTTTGTTTGTTCTGATTTCCTGCTAAGGAGTGTATCATATAACTTGTTTGCAGTTAAAAGCATTCTCATTTCTGCAGTTTTTCCTACCTAAGTAGTGTGTGTAGTGTAGCATTGTTCATATTCAGGCTTGTGTTTTGGGCCAAGTTGTTTGTTAGTAGAGACTGTGCGTCTGAGCACATGTTGCAGGCCATCACAGTTTAGCCAAAGCCAGTATAGCATTTCAGTGAGACTGAATTGTTTGTGGTCATTGGTTGTCTGGACTACAGGTTGGAGTATGCACCTTACTGGTCCTTTCAAGCTTTTTTTAAAGTTGTTTCAGGTTTCAACTTTGTTACTTAAGAAGTTAACTTGTGAGGTTTTTCTGCCATTTCACACTGAGCACTTTTATTGTCTGCATATACATTTCTAGCTAGTTTCACTGTGTGAGGTATTAACTAGAAATATTCTACATTTGTTAAGCATCTGGTTGGATTTGTTTGTTCTGATTTCCTGCTAAGGAGAGTATTACATAACATGTTTGCAGTTATCAGCATTCTCATTTCTTGGGTTTGTTTGATCTGATTTCCTGCTAAGGAGTGTATCATATAACTTATTTGCAGTTAAAAGCATTCTCAGTTCTGTAGTTTTTTTCTAAGTAGTGTGGGTAGTGTAGCATTGTCCATATTCAGGCTTGTGATTTAGGCCTAGTTGTTTGTTAGTACAGCCTGTGTGTCTGAGCACATGTTGCAGGCCATCAAAGTTTAGCCAAAGCCAGTATAGAATTTTAGTGTAGCCAAAGGCAGAATAGCATTTCAGTTGAAAGTGAATTGTTTATGGTCATTGGCTGATTGGAGTTGTCTGGACTACGGCTTGGAGTAAGCACCTTATTGGTCCTTTCAAGCTTTTTTTTTAAGTTGTTTCAGGTTTCAGTTTTGTTACTGAAGAAGTTAACTTGTGAGTTTTTCTGCCATTTCACACTGAGCTACTTGGCGGAAGGAAGCTGATCTGTGATATATAACATTACGTATCCTGATTTCCTGCTTATTTTTACGAGTTATTTATAGTACTTTTATTGTCTGCATATATATTTCTAGCTAGTTTCACTGTGTGAGAGGTATTAACTAGAAATGTTCTACATTTGTTAAGCATCTGGTTGGATTTGTTTGTTCTGATTTCCTGCTAAGGAGAGTATTACATAACATGTTTGCAGTTAACAGCATTCTCATTTCTTGGGTTTGTTTGATCTGATTTCCTGCTAAGGAGTGTATCATATAACTTGTTTGCAGTTAAAAGCATTCTCAGTTCTGTAGTTTTTTCTAAGTAGTGTGGGTAGTGTAGCATTGTCCATATTCAGGCTTGTGATTTGGGCCTAGTTGTTTGTTAGTAGAGGTTGTGTGTCTGAGCACATGTTGCAGGCCATGGAAGTTTAGCCAAAGCCAGTATAGAATTTTAGGTTGAGTGAATTGTTTATGGTCATTGGCTGATTGGGGTTGCCTGGACAACCGCTTGAAGTAAGCACCTGACTAGTTCTTTCCAGCTTTTTTATAAAGCTGTTTCAGGTTTCTACTTTGTTATTTAAGAAGTTAACTTGTGAGTATTTCTGCCATTTCACACTGAGCTACTCGGAGGGAGGAAGCTGATCTGTGATATATGACATTAAGTGTCCTGTTTTCTTGCTTATTTTTATGAGTTATTTATAGCACTTTTATTGTCTGCATATATATTTCTAGCTAGTTTCACTGTGTGTGAGGTATTAACGAGAAATTTTCTACAATTGTTAAGTATCTGGTTGGGTTTGTTTGTTCTGATTTCCTGCTAAGGAGTGTATCATATGACTTGATTGCATTTAAAAGTATTCTCATTTCATGGATTGGTTTGTTCTGATTTCCTGCTAAGGAGTGTATCATATAACTTGTTTGCAGTTAAAAGCATTCTCATTTCTGCAGTTTTTTTTCCACCTAAGTAGTGTGGGTAGTGTAGCATTGTCCATATTCAGGCTTGTGTTTGGGCCTAGTTGTTTGTTAGTAGAGGCTGTGTGTCTGAGCACATGTTGCAGGCCATCGTAGTTTAGCCAAAGCCAGTATAGCATTTCAGTGAGAGTGAATTTTATGGTCATTGGCAGACTGGGGTTGCCTGGACTACAGCTTGGAGTAAGCACCTCATTGGTTCCTTCAAGCTTCTTTTTAAAGTTGTTTCAGGTTTCAACTTTGTTACTTAAGAAGTTAACTTGTGAGTGTTTCTGCCATTTCACACTGAGCTACTCGAAGGAAGCTGATATGTTATATATAATGTTAAGTATCCATTTTTCTTGCTTATTTTTACGAGTTATATATAGTACTTTTATTATCTGCATATACATTTCTAGCTAGTTTCACTGTGTGTGAGGTATTAACTAGAAATTTTCTACAACTGTTAAGCATCTGGTTGGGTTTGTGTGTTTTGATTTCCTGCTAAGGAGTGTATCAGGTTTTTATCATAACACTGAAGTAGTAAAATGTCGAATGTTATACTGAACCCAAAACAGCGAAGCTGCAGAATATTGACTTCTTTCCTAAGAAAATAATTTGGTGGGTTGTTTCTGCAGCTTTGCTATGTTCTCCATTGTGGTGCGAAGGTTATGGACTGGGTTAAGGTAAGTGTGCGAACAGACCGGGTTAAGATGAGTGTGGGAATGGGATAGTTATTGATCTTAGGGTTAGGAGCTGGTAAGGTGATTGTGTGATAGGGGCTTTAGGGATAGGGAGCAGGTAAGGTGAGTGTGTGATAGTTAGGGACATTAGGGTTAGGGAGCAGGTAAGGTGAGTGTGCGATAGTTAGGGAACTTAGGGTTAGGGAGCAGGTAAGGTGAGTGTGCGATAGTCAGGGACCTTAGTGTTAGGGAGCAGGTAAGGTGATTGTGCAATAGTTATGAACTTTAGGGTTAGGGAGCACGTAAAATGAGTGTGTGATAGTTAGGGGCCTTAGGGTTAGGGAGCAGGTAAGTTGAGTGTGTGATAGTTAGGGCCCTTAGGGTTAGGGAGTGGGTAAGGTGAGTGTGCGATTGTTAGCAATCTTAGAGTTCGGGAGCGCATAAGGTGAGTGTGCAATAGTTAGGGACCTTAGAGTTAGGGAGCGGGTACGGTGTGTGTGCGATAGTTACGGACCTTAGGGTTAGGGCTTGGGTAAAGGTAAGTGGATAGATAGTAGTGTATGTACGGTTTAGTGTAGGGTTAGACATAGGATTTTACGTGTATATGTGTGGATTACTTTTTTTGGTGTGCTTGTCTTGGGTGTGTGTTTCTCAGAACAATGAATTTTTTCCCTGGGAATAAATTCACTATTCTGAACTTTCGATTATATCACATTTCAAAATTCCAAGTTCGAGCTTATGGTGTTTGATATTTTGGGATTTCGATTATGTGATATACACCCGAGTGTATCATAAAACTTGTTTTCAGTTAAAAGCATTCTCATTTCTTGGGTTTGTTTGTTCTGATTTCCTGCTTAGGAGTTTATCATATAACTTGTTTGCAGTTAAAAGCATTCTCATTTCTGCAGTTTTTTTCTACCTAAGTAGTGTGGGTAGTGTAGTATAGTCCATATTCAGGTTTGTGTTTTGGGCCTAGTTGTTTGTTAGTAGAGGCTGTGTGTCTGAGCACATGCTGCAGGCCATCGTAGTTTAGCCAAAGCCAGTATAGCATTTCACTGAGAGTGAATTGTTTATAGTTATTGGCTGATTGGGGTTGCCTAGACTACGGCTTGGAGTAAGCACCTCATTGGTTGTTTCAAGGGTTTTTTTAAGTTGTTTCAGGTTTCAATTTTTTTTACTTAAGAAGTTAACTTGTGAGTGTTTCTGCCATTTCACAGGGAGCTGCTCGGCGGAAGGAAGCTGATCTGTGATATATAACATTACATATCCTGATTTCTTGCTTATTTTTATGAGATGTTTATAGCACTTTTATTGTCTGCATATACATTTCTACCTAGTTTCCCTGTGTGTGAGGTATTAACTAGAAATTTTCTACAATTGGTTGGGTTTGTTTGTTCTGATTTCCTAGTAAGGAGCGTATCTTATAACTTGTTTGCAGTTAAAAGCATTCTCATTCCTTGGGTTTGTTTGTTCTGATTTCCTGCTAAGGAGTGTATCATATAACTTGTTTGCAGTTAAAAGCATTCTCATTTCTGCAGTTTTTCTAAGTAGTGTGGGTAGTGTAGCATTGTCCATATTCAGGCTTGTGTTTTGGGCCTAGTTGTTTGTTAGTAGAGGCTGTGTGTCTGAGCACATGTTGCAGGCCATCATAGTTTAGCCAAAGCGAGTATAGCATTTCAGTGAGAGTGAATTGCTTATGGTCATTGGCTGAATGGGGTTGTGTGGACTACGGCTTGGAGTAAGCACCTTATTGGTCCTTTCAAGCTTTTTTTTAAAGTTGTTTCAGGTTTCAATTTTGTTACTTAAGAAGTTAACTTGTGAGTTTTTCTTCCAGTTCACACTGAGCTGCTTGGAGGAAGGAAGCTGATCTGTGATATATGACATTAAGTATCCTGTTTTCTTGCTTATTTTTACGAGTTATTTATAGCACTTTTGTCTGCATATATATTTCTAGCTAGTTTCACTGTGTGTGAGGTATTAACTAGAAATTTTCTACAATTGTTAAGTATCTGGTTGGGTCTGTTTGTTCTGATTTCCTGCTAAGGAGTGTATCATATGACTTGATTTCAGTTAAAAGTATTCTCATTTCATGGATTTGTTTGTTCTGATTTCCTGCTAAGGAGTGTATCATATAACTTGTTTGCAGTTAAAAGCATTCTCATTTCTGCAGTTTTTTTCCACCTAAGTAGTGTGGGTAGTGTAGCATTGTCCATATTCAGTCTTTTGTTTGGGTCTAGTTGTTTGTTAGTAGAGGCTGTGTGTCTGAGCACATGTTGCAGGCCATCGTAGTTTAGCCAAAGCAAGTATAGCATTTCAGTGAGAGTGAATTGTTTATGGTCATTGGCTGATTGGGGTTGCCTGGACAAAAGCTTGGAGTAAGCACCTCATTGGCTCCTTCAAGCCTCTTTTTAAAGTTGTTTCAGGTTTCAACTTTGTTACTTAGGAAGTTAACTTGTGAGTGTTTCTGCAATTTCACACTGAGCTACTCGAAGGAAGCTGATATGTTATATATGATGTTAAGTATCCAGTTTTCTTGCTTATTTTTACGAGTTATATACAGTACTTTTATTGTCTGCATATACATTTCTAGCTAGTTTCACTGTGTGTGAGGTATTAACTAGAAATTTTCTACAACTGTTAAGCATCTGGTTGGGTTTGTGTGTTCTGATTTCCTGCTAAGGAGTGTATCGGGTTTTTATCATAACATTGAAGTAGTAAAATGTCGAATGTTATTATACTGAACCCAAAACAGCGAATGCTGAAAACAGCGAAGCTGCAGAACATCGACTTCTTTCCTAGGGAAAATATTCAGTGGGTTGTTTCTGCAGCTTCGCTATTTTCTTCACTATGGTGCGAAGGTTACGGACCGGGTTAAGGTAAGTGTGCGAATAGACCGGGTTAAGATGAGTGTGGGAATGGGATAGTTAGTGACCTTAGGGTTAGGGACCTGGTAAGGTATTTGTGTGATAGGGGCTTTAGGGATAGGGAGCGGGTAAGGTGAGTGTGTGATAGTTAGGGACCTTAGGGTTAGGGAACAGGTAAGGTGAGTGTGCGATAGTGAGGGACCTTAGTGTTAGGGAGCAGGTAAGGTGATTGTGCAATAGTTATGAACTTTTGGGTTAGGGAGCACGTAAAATGAGTGTGTGATAGTTAGGGGCCTTAGGGTTAGGAGCAGGTAAGGTGAGTGCATGATAGCTAGGGCCCTTAGGGTTAGGGAGCGGGTAAGGTGAGTGTGCGACTGTTAGCGACCTTAGAGTTCGGGAGCGCGTAAGGTGAGTGTGCGATAGTTAGCGACCTTACAGTTAGGGAGCGGGTATGGTGTGTGTGCGATATCTATGGACTTTAGAGTTAGGGCTTGGGTAAAGGTAAGTGGATAGTGTATGTACGGTATAGTGTAGGGTTAGACATAAGATTTTTACGTGTATATGTGTGGATTACTTATCACATTTCGAAATTCCAAGTTCAAGCTTATGGTGTTTGATATTTTGGGATTTAAATTATGTGATATATACCCTAGTGTATCATAAAAGTTGTTTGCAGTTAAAAGCATTCTCATTTCATGGGTTTGTTTGTTCTGATTTCCTGCTAAGGAGTGTATCATATAACTTGTTTGCAGTTAAAAGCATTCTCATTTCTGCAGTTTTTTTTCTACCTAAGTAGTGTGGGTAGTGTAGCATTGTCCATATTCAGGCTTGTGTTTTGGGCCTAGTTATTTGTTAGCAAAGGCTGTGTGTCTGAGCACATGTTGCAGGCCATCGTAGTTTAGCCAAAGCCAGTATAGCATTTCAGTGAGAGTGTTATGTTTATGGTTATTGGCTGATTGGGGTTGTCTGGACTACGGCTTGGAGTAAGCACCTCATTGGTCCTTTCAAGCTTTTTTTTAATTTGTTTCAGGTTTCAGTTTTGTTACTTAAAAAGTTAACTTGTGAGTTTTTCTGCCATTTCACACTGAGCTGCTTGGAGGAAGGAAGCTGATCTGTGATATATAACATTATGTATCCTGATTTCTTGCTTATTTTTATGAGTTATTTATATCACTTTTATTGTCTGCATATACATTTCTAGCTAGTTTCACTGCGTGTAAGCTATTAAAAATAAATTTTCTACAATTGTTAAGCATTTGGTTGTTTTTTTTTGTTCTGATTTCCTGCTAAGGAGTGTATCACATAACATGTTTGCAGTTAAAAGCATTCTCATTTCTTGGGTTTGTTTGTTCTGATTTCCTGCTACGGAGTGTATCATATAACTTGTTTGCAGTTAAAAGCATTCTCAGTTCTGCAGTTTTTTTTCTACCTAAGTAGTGTAGGTAGTGTAGCATTGTCCATATTCAGGCTTATGTTTTGGGCCTAGTTTTTTGTTAGTAGAGGCTGTGTGTCTGAGCAAATGTTGCAGTCCATCGTACTTTAGACACAGTCAGTATAGCATTTCAGTGAGATTGAATTGTTTAGGGTCATTGGCTGATTGCGGATGCCTGGACTACGGCTTTGAATAAGCACCTCATTGGTTCTTTCAACCTTTTTCTTAAAGCTGTTTGAGGTTTCAACTTTGTTACTTATGAAGTTAACTTGTGAGTGTTTTTGCCATTTCACACTGAACTACTCGGAGGAAGGAAGCTGATCTCTGACATATAACATTAAGTATCCTTTTTTCTTGCTTATTTTTATGAGTTATTTATATCACTTTTATTGTTTGCATAAATATTTCTAGCTCATTTCACTGTGTGTGAGGTATTAACTAGAAATTTTCTACAATTGTTAGGCATCTGGTTTGGTTTGTTTGTTCTGTTTTCCTGCTAAGGAGTGTATGATATAACTTGTTTGCAGTTAAAAGCATTCTGATTTCTTGGGTTTGTTTGTTCTGATTTCCTGCTAAGAAGTTTATCATATAACTTGTTTGCAGTTAAAAGCATTCTAATTTCTGCAGTTTTTTTCTACCTAGGTAGTGTGGGTAGTGTAGCATTGTCCATATACAGCCTTGTGTTTTGGGCCTAGTTGTTTGTTAGTAGAGGCTATGTGTCTGAGCACATGTTGCAGGCAATCATAGTTTAGCCAAAGTCAGTATGGCATTTCAGTGAGAGTGAATTGTTTATGGTCATTGGCTTATTGAAGCACTATGGCTTACAATAAGCACCTCATTGTTTTTTTTTAAGTTTTTTTTTAAAGTTGTTTCAGGTTTCAGATTTGTTACTTAAGTTAACTTGTGAGTGTTTCTGCCATTTCACACTGAGCTACTCAGATGAAGGAAGCTGATCTGTGATATATAACATTACGTATCCTGTTTTCTTGATTTTTTTACGAGTTATTTGTAGCACTTTTATTGTCTGCATATACATTTCTACCTAGTTTCACTGTGTGTGAGGTATTAACTACAAATTTTCCACAATTGTTAAGCATCTGGTGGGTTTGTTCTGAATTCCCGCTAAGGAGAGTATCATATAACTTGTTTGCGGTTAAAAGCATTGTAATTTCTGCAGTTATTTCTACCTAAGTAGTGCGGGAAGTGAAGCATTGTCCAATGGCCTAGCTGTTTGTTAGTAGAGGCTGTGTGACTGAGCACATGTTGCAGGCCATTATAATTTAGCCAAAGCCAATATAGCGTTTCAGTGAGAGTGACTTGTTTATGGTTATTGGCTGATTGGGGTTGCCTGGACGACAGCTTGAAGTAAGCACCTCATTGGTTCTTTCAAGCTTTTTTTTAAAATTGTTTCAGCTTTGTTACTTAAGAAGTTAACTTATGAGTGTTTCTGCCTTTTCACACTGAGCTACTCGGATGAAGGAAGCTGATCTGTGATATATAACATTAAATATCCTGTTTTCTTGCTTTTTTACAAGTTATTTATAGCACTTTTATTGTCTGCATATACATTTCTAGCTAGTTTCACTGTGTGTGAGGTATTAACTAGAAATTTTCTACAACTGTTAAGCATCTGGTTGGGTTTGTGTGTTTTGATTTCCTGCTAAGGAGTGTATCGAGCTTTTATCATAACATTGATGTAGTAAAATGTCGAATGTTATACTGAACCCAAAACAGCGAACGTTGAAAACAGCGAAGCTGCAGAACATCGACTTCTTTCCTAGGAAAATAATTTGGTGGGTTGTTTCTGCAGCTTCGCTATGTTCTCCACTGTGGTGCAAAGGTTACGGACGGGTTAAGGTAAGTGTGCGAATAGACCGGGTTAAGATGAGTGTGGGAATGGGATAGTTAGTGATCTTAGGGTTAGGGAGCTGGTAAGGTGATTGTGTGATAGGGGCTTTAGGGATAGGGAGCAGGTAAGGTGAGTGTGTGATAGTTAGGGAGCAAGTAAGGTGAGTGTGCGATAGTCAGGGACCTTAGTGTTAGGGTGCAGGTAAGGTGATTATGCAATAGTTATGAACTTTAGGGTTAGGGAGCACGTAAAATGAGTGTGTGATAGTTAGGGGCCTTAGGGTTAGGGAGCGGGTAAGGTGAGTGTGCGATTGTTAGCGACCTTAGAGTTCGGGAGCGCGTAAGGTGAGTGTGCAATAGTTAGGGATCTTAGAGTTAGGGAGCGGGTACAGTGTGTGTGCGATAGTTGCGGACCTTAGGGTTAGGGCTTGGGTAAAGGTAAGTGGATAGATAGTAGTGTATGTACGGTTTAGTGTAGGGTTAGACGTAGGATTTTACGTGTATATGTGTGGATTACTTTTTTTGGTTTGCTTGTCTTGGGTGTGTGTTTCTCAGAACAATTAATTTTTTCCCTGGGAAAAAATTCACTATTCTGAACTTTCGATTATATCACATTTCGAAATTCCAAGTTCGAGCTTATGGTGTTTGATATTTTGGGATTTTGATTATATGATATACACCCGAGTGTATCATAAAAGTTGTTTGCAGTTAAAAGCATTCTCATTTCTTGGGTTTGTTTGTTCTGATTTCCTGCTAAGGAGTGTATCATATAACTTGTTTGCAGTTAAAAGCATTCTCATTTCTGCAGTTTTTTCTACCTAAGTAGTGTGGGTAGTGTAGCATAGTCCATATTCAGGTTTGTGTTTTGGGCCTAGTTATTTGTTAGTAGAGGCTGTGTGTCTGAGCACATGTTGCAGGCCATCATAGTTTAGCCAAAGCCAGTACAGCATTTCAGTGAGAGTGAATTGTTTATAGTTATTGGCTGATTGGGGTTGCCTAGACTATGGCTTGGAGTAAGCACCTCATTGGTTGTTTCAAGGTTTTTTTTTAAGTTGTTTCAGGTTTCAATTTTTTTTACTTAAGAAGTTAACTTGTGAGTGTTTCTGCCATTTCTCATGGAGCTACTCGGCGGAAGGAAGCTGATCTGTGATATATAACATTACGTATCCTGATTTCTTGCTTATTTTTATGAGATGGTTATAGCACTTTTATTGTCTGCATATACATTTCTACCGAGTTTCCCTGTGTGTGAGGTATTAACTAGAAATTTTCTACAATTGTTAAGCATCTGGTTGGGTATGTTTGTTCTGATTTCCTAGTAAGGAGTGTATCTTATAACTTGTTTGCAGTTAAAAGCATTCTCATTTCTTGGGTTTGTTTGTTCTGATTTCCTGCTAAGGAGTGTATTATATAACTTGTTTGCAGTTAAAAGCATTCTCCTTTCTGCAGTTTTTCTAAGTAGTGTGGGTAGTGTAGCATTGTCCATATTCAGGCTTGTGTTTTGGGCCTAGTTGTTTGTTAGTAGAGGCTGTGTGTCTGAGCACATGTTGCAGGCCATCATAGTTTAGCCAAAGCGAGTATAGCATGTCAGTGAGAGTGAATTGTTTATGGTCATTGGCTGAATGGGGTTGTCTGGACTACGGCTTGGAGTAAGCACCTTATTGGTCCTTTCGAGCTTTTTTTTGAAGTTGTTTCTGGTTTCAATTTTGTTACTTAAAAAGTTAACTTGTGAGTTTTTCTGCCATTTCACACTGAGCTACTTGGAGGAAGGAAGCTGATCTGTGATATATAACATTACGTATCCTGATTTCTTGCTTATTTTTACGAGTTATTTATAGCACTTTTATTGTCTGCATATAAATTTCTAGCTAGTTTCACTGTGTGTGAGGTATTAACTAGAAATTTTTTACATTTGTTAAGCATCTGGTTGGATTTGTTTGTTCTGATTTCCTGCTAAGGAGAGTATTACATAACATGTTTGCAGTTAACAGCATTCTCATTTCTTGGGTTTGTTTGATCTGATTTCCTGCTAAGGAGTGTATCATATAACTTATTTGCAGTTAAAAGCTTTCTCAGTTCTGTAGTTTTTTTCTAAGTAGTGTGGGTAGTGTAGCATTGTCCATATTCAGGCTTGTGTTTTGGGCCTTGTTGTTTGTTAGAAGAGGCTGTGTGTCTGAGCACATGTTGCAGGCCATCATAGTTTAGCCAAAGCCAGTATAGCATTTCAGTGAGAGTGAATTGTTTATGGTCATTGGCTGAATGGGGTTTTCTGGACTAGTGCTTGGAGTAAGCACCTTACTGGTCCTTTCAAGCTTTTTTTTAAAGTTGTTTCAGGTTTCAATTTTGTTACTTAAGAAGTTAACTTGTGAGTTTTTCTGCCATTTCACACTGAGCTACTTGGAGGAAGGAAGCTGATCTGTGATATATAATATTACGTATCCTGATTTCTTGCTTATTTTTACGAGTTATTTATAGCACTTTTATTGTCTGCATATACATTTCTAGCTAGTTTCACTGTGTGTGAGGTATTAACTAGAAATTTTATACATTTGTTAAGCATCTGCTTGGGATTGTTCTGATTTCCTGCTAAGGAGTGTATCATATAACTTGTTTGCAGTTAAAAGCATTCTCATTTCTGCAGTTTTTTTTCTACCTAAGTATTGTGGGAAGTGCAGCATTGTCCATATTCAGGCTTGTGTTTTGGGCCTAGTTGTTTGTTAGTAGAGGCTGTGTGTCTGAGCATATGTTGCAGGCCATCGTAGTTTACCCAAAGCCAGTATAGCATTTAAGTGAGAGTGACTTGTTTATGGTCATTGGCTAATTGGGGTTGCCTGGACTACGGCTTGGAGTATGCACCTCATTGGTTCTTTTAAGCTGTTTTTTAAAGTTGTTTCAGATTTCAGCTTTGTTCGTTAAGAAGTTAACCTATTAGTGTTTCTGCCATTTCATACTGAGCTACTCGGATGAAGGAAGCTGATCTGTGATATATAACATTAAGTATCCTGTTTTCTTCCTTTTTTTACAAGTTATTTATAGCACTTTTATTGTCTGCATATACATTTCTAGCTAGTTTCACTGTGTGTAAGGTATTAACTAGAAATGTTCTACAATTGTTAATCATCTGGGTGGGATTGTTTTTTCTGATTTCCTGCTAAGGAGAGTATCACAAAACATGTTTGCAGTTAACAGCATTCTCATTTCTTGTGTTTGTTTGATCTGATTTCCCGCTGAGGAGTGTATCATATAACTTGTTTACAGTTAAAAGCATTCTCAGTTCTGCAGTTTTTTTCTAACTAAGTAGTGTGGGTAGTGTAGCATTGTCCATATTCAGGCTTGTGTTTTGGGCCTAGTTGTTTGTTAGTAGAGGCTGTGTGTCTGAGCACATGTTGCAAGCCATCGAAGTTTAGCCAAAGCCAGTATAGCATTTCAGTGACAGTGAGTTGTTTATGGTCATTGACTGATTGGGGTTGCCTGGACTACCGCTTGGAGAAAGCACCTGACTGGTTCTTTCCAGCTTTTTTATAAAGCTGTTTCAGGTTTCTACTTTGTTACTGAAGAAGTTAACTTGTGAGTGTTTCTGCCATTTCACACTGTGCTACTCGGAGGAAGGAAGCTGATCTGTGATATATGACATTAAGTATTCTGTTTTCTTGCTTCTTATTACGAAATATTTATAGCACTTTTGTCTGCATATACATTTCTAGCTATTTTCACTGTGTGTGAGGCATTAACTATAAATTTTCTAGAATTGTTAAGCATCTGCTTGGGATTGTTTGTTCTGATTTCCTGCTAAGGAGTGTATCATATAACTTGTTTGCAGTTAAAAGCATTCTCATTTCTTGGGTTTTTTTGTTCTGATTTCCTGCTAAGGAGTGACTCATTTAACTAAATTGCAGTTAAAAGGATTCTCATTTCTGCAGTTTTTTTCAACCTAAGTAGTGTGGGTAGTGTAGCATTGTTCATATTCAGGCCTGTGCTTTGGGCCTTTTTGTTTGTTAGTAGAGGCTGTGTGTCTGAGCACATGTTGCAGGCCATCATAGTTTAGACAAAGCCAGTATAGCATTTTGGTGAGAGTGAATTGTTTATGGTCATTGGTTGATTGGGGTTGCCTGGACTATGGCTTGAAGTAAGCACCTTATTGGTTCTTTCAAGCGTTTTTTTAAAGTTGTTTCAGGTTTCAACTTTGTTACTTAAGAAGTTAACTTGTGAGTGTTTCTGCCATTTCACATTGAGCTACTCGGATGAAGGAAGCTTACCTGTGATATATAACATTAAGTATCCTGTTTTCTTGCTTTTTTTACGAGTTATTTGTAGCACTTTTATTGTCTGCATTTACATTTATATCTAGTTTCACTGTGCGTAAGGTATTAAATAGAAATTTTCTACAATTGTTAAGCATCTGGTTGGGTTTGTTTGTTCTGATTTCTTGCTAAGGAGTGTGTCATACAACTTGTTTTCAATTAAAAGTATTCTCATTTCTTGGGTTTATTTGTTCTGATTTCCTGCTAAGGAGTGTATTATATAACTTGTTTGCAGTTAAAAGCATTCTCAGTTCTACAGTTGTTTTCTACCCAAGTAGTGTGGGTAGTGTATCATTGTCCATATTTGGGCTTGTGTTTAGGGCCTAGTTGTTTGTTAGTAGAGGCTGTGTGTCTGAGCACATGCTGCAAGCAATTATAGTTGAGCCAAAGCCAGTATAGCATTTCAGTGAGAGTGAATTGTTTATGGTCATTGGCTGATTGGGGTTGCCTGGAGTACAGCTTAGAGTAAACACCTTATTGGTTCTTTCAAGCTTTTTTTTAAAGTTTTTTCAAGTTTCAACTTTGTTACTTAAGAAGTTAACTTGTGAGTGTTTCCTGCCATTTCAGACTGAGCTACATACAGGAATGAAGTTGCTGTGATATATAACATTAAGCATCCTGTTTTCTGTCTTATTTTTATGAGTTATGTATAGCACTTTTATTGTCTGTATATACATTTCTAGCTAGTTTCACTCTGTGTGAGGTATTAACTAAAAATTTTCTACAATTCTTAAGCATCTGGTTGGGTTTGTTTGTTCTGATTTCCTGCTAAGGAGTGTATCATATAACTTGTTTGCAGTTAAAAGAATTCTTATTTCTTGGGTTTGTCTTTTTTTTTCTAATTTCCTGCTAAGGAGTCTATCATATAACTTGTTTGCAGTTAAAAGCATTCTTATTTCTGCAGTTTTTTTCAACCTAAGTAGTGTGGGTAGTGTAGCACTGTCCATATTCAGGCTTGTGTATTTTGGGCCTAGTTGTTTGTTAGTAGAGGCTGTGTGTCTAAGCACATGTTGCAGGCCATCGTAGTTTTGCCAAAGCCAGTATAGCATTTCAGTAAGAGTGAATTGTTTATGGTCATTGGCTGATTGGGGTTGCCTGGACTACGGCTTGGAGTAAGCACCTCATTGGTTCTTTCAAGCTTTTTTTTAATGTTGTTTCAGGTTTCAACTTTGTACTTAAGAAGTTAACTTGTGAGTGTTTCTGCCATTTCACACTGAGCTACACGGTTGAAGGAAGCTGATCTGTGATATATAACATTAAGTATCCTGTTTTCTTCCTTTTTTACAAGTTATTTATAGCACTTTTATTGTCTGCATATAAATTTCTAGCAGGTTTCACTGTGTGTAAGTTATTAAACAGAAATTTTCTGCAATTGTTAAGCATCTGGTTGGGTTTGTTTATTCTGATTTCTTGCTAAGGAGTGTATCATATAACTTGTTTGCAGTTAAAAGCATTCTCATTTCATGGGTTTGTTTGTTCTGATTTCCTGCTAAGGAGTGTATCATATAACTTGTTTGCAGTTAAAAGCATTCTAATTTCTGCAGTTTTTTTCTACCTAAGTAGTGTGTGTAGTGTAGCACTGTCCATATTCAGGCTTGTGTATTTTGGGCCTAGTTGTTTGTTAGTAGAGGCTGTGTGTCTGAGCACATGTTGCAGGCAATCATAGTTTAGCCCAAGCCAGTATAGCACTTCAGTGAGAGTGAATTGTTTATGGTCATTGGCTGATTGGGTTGCCTGGACTACGGCTTGGAGTAAGCCCCTCATTGGTTCTTTCAAGCTTATTTTTAAAGTTTTTTTCAGGTTTCAACTTTGTTACTTAAGAAGTTATCTTGTGAGTGTTTCCGCCATTTCACACTGAACTACTCGGAGGAAGGAAGCTGATCTGTGATATATAACATTAAGTGTCCTGTTTTCTTGCTTATATTTACGAGTTATTTATAGCAATTTTTTGTCTGCATATACATTTATAGCTAGTTTCACTGTGTGTGAGGTATTAACTAGAAATTTTCTACAATTCTTAAGTATCTGGTTGGGTTTGCTTGTTCTGATTTCCTGCTAAGGAGTGTATCATGTAACTTGTTTGCAGTTAAAAGCATTCTCATTTCTTGGGTTTGTTTGTTCTAATTTCCTGCTAAGGAGTGTAGCATATAACTTGTTTGTAGTTAAAGGTATTCTCATTTCTGAAGTTTTTTTCTGCCTAAGTAGTGTGGGAAGTGTAGCATTCTCCATATTCAGGCTTGTGTTTTGGGCATAGTTATTTAGCAGAGTCTGTGTGTCTGAGCACATGTTGCAGGCCATTGTAGTTTAGCCATAGCCAGTATAGCATTTCAGTGAGAGTGAATTATTTTTGGATAGTGGCTGAATGTGGTTGCCTGGACCGCGGCTTGGAATAAGCACCTCATTGGTTCTTTCAAGCTTTTTTTTAAAGGTGTTTCAGGTTTCAACTTTGTTATTTAAGAAGTTAACTTGTGGGTGTTTTTGCCATTTCACACTGAGTTACTCGGAGGAAGGAAGCTGATCTGTGATATATAACATTAAGTATCCTATTTTCTTGCTTATTTTTACAAGTTATTTATATCACTTTTATTGTTTGCATATATATTTCTAAGTAAGTTTCACTGTGTGTGAGGTATTAACTAGAAATTTTCTGCAATTGTTAAGATTCTGGTTTGGTTTGTTTGTTCTGATTTCCTGCTAAGGAGTGTATCATATAACTTGTTTGCAGTTAAAAGCATTCTCATTTCTGGTTTATTTGTTCTGATTTCTTGCTAAGGAGTGCATCCTATAACTTGTTTGCATTTAAAAGCATTCTAATCTCTGCATTTTTTTTCTAACTTAGTAGTGTGGGTGGTGTAGCATTGTCCATATTCAGGCTTGAGTTTTGGGCCTAGTTGTTTGTTAGTAGGGGTTGTGTGTCTGAGCACATGTTGCAGGCAATCATAGTTTAGCCAAAGCCAGTATAGCACTTCAGTGACATTAACTTGTTTATGGTCATTGGCTGATTGGGGTTGCCTGGACTACGGCTTGGACTAAGCACCTCATTGGTTCTTTCAACCTTTTTTTAAAAGTTTTTTTCAGTTTTCAACTTTGTTACTTAAGAAGTTAACTTGTGAGTGTTTCCGCCATTTCACACTGAGCTACTCGGAGGAAGGAAACTGATCTGTGATATATAACACTAAGTATCCTTTCTTGCTTAATTTTATGAGTTATTTATAGCACTTTTATTGCCTGCATATACATTTCTAGCTAGTTTCACTGTGTGTGAGGTATTAACTAGAAATTTTCCACAATTCTTAAGCATCTGGTTGGGTTTGTTTGTTCTGATTTCCTGCTAAGGAGTGTATCATATAACTTGTTTGCAGTTAAAAGAATTCTCATTTCTTGGGTTTGTTTTTTTTTTTTAATTTACTGCTAAGGAGTGTATCATATAACTTGTTTGCAGTTAAAAGCATTCTTATTTCTGTAGTTTTTCTCTACCTAAGTAGTGTGGGTAGTATAGCATTGTCCATATTCAGGCTTCTGTTTTGGGCCTAGTTGTTTAGTAGAGGCTATGTGTCTGAACACATGTTGCATGCCATCGTAGTTTAGCCAAAGCCAGTATAGCATTTCAGTGAGAGTGAATTGTTTATGGTCATTGACTGACTGGGGTTACTTGGACTACAGCTTGGAGTAAGCACCTCATTGGTTCTTTCAAGCTTTTTTTCAAAGTTGTTTCAGGTTTCAACTTTATTACTTAACAAGTTAACTTGAGAGTGTTTCTGCCATTTTACACTGAGCTACTTGGAGAAAGGAAGCTGATCTGTGATATATAACATTAAGTATCCTGTTTTTGCTTATTTCTGAGTTATTTATACCACTTTTATTGTCTGCAAATACTATGCTAGCTAGTTTCCCTGTGTGTGAGGTATTAACTAGAAATTTTCTACAGTTGTTAAGCATCTGGTTGGGATTGTTTGGTCTGATTTCCTGCTAAGGAGTGTATCATATAATGTGTTTGCAGTTAAAAGCATTTTCATTTCTGCATTTTTTTTCAACCTAAGTAGTGTGGGTAGTGTAGCATTGTCCATATTCAGGCTTGTGTTTTGGGCCTAGTTGTTTGTTAGTAGAGGCTGTGTGTCTGAGCACATGTTGCAGGCCATTGTAGTTTAGCCAAAGCCAGTATAGCATTTCAGTAAGAGTGAATTGTTTATGGTCATTGACTGATTGAGGTTGCCTGGATTACAGCTTAGAGTAAGCACCTCATTGGTTCTTTCAAGCTTTTTTTTTAATGTTGTTTCAGGTTTCAACTTTGTTACTTAAGAAGTTAACTTGTGAGTGTTTCTGCCATTTCACACTGAGCTACTCGGATGAAGGAAGCTGATCTGTGATATATAACATTAAGTATCCTGTTTTCTTGCTTTTTTACAAGTTATTTATAGCACTTTTATTGTCTGCATATACATTTCTAGCTAGTTTCACTGTGTGTGAGGTATTAACTAGAAATTTTCTACAATTGTTAAGCATCTGGTTGGGTTTGTTTGTTCTGATTTCCTGCTAAGGAGTGTATCATATAACTTGTTTGCAGTTAAAAGCATTCTCATTTCTTATAACTTGTTTGCAGTTAAAAGCATTCTCATTTCTGCAGTTTTTTTCTAAGTAGTGTGGGTAGTGTAGCATTGTCCATATTCAGGCTTGTGTTTTGGGCCTAGTTGTTTGTTTGTAGAGGTTGTGTGTCTGCGCACATGTTGCAGCCCATCATAGTTTAGCCAAAGCCAGTATAGCATTGCTGTGAGAGTGAATTGTTTATGGTCATTGGCCGATTGGGTTTGCCTGGTCTACTGCTTGGAGTAATCACCTCATTGGTTCTTTCAAGCTTTTTTTTTAAGTTGTTTCAGATTTCAACTTTGTTACTTAAGAAGTTAACTTGTGAGTGTTTCTGCCATTTCACACTGAGCTACTCGGAGGAAGGAAGCTGATCTGTGATATATAACATTAAGTATCCTGTTTTCTTGCTTATTTTTACGAGTTATTTATAGCACTTTTATTGTCTGCATATACATTTCTAGCTAGTTTCACTGTGTGTGAGGTATTAACTAGAAATTTTCTACAATTGTTAAGCATCTGGTTGGGTTTGTTTGTTCTGATTTCCTGCTAAGGAGTGTATCATATAACTTGTTTGCAGTTAAAAGCATTCTCATTTCTGGGGTTTGTTTGTTCTGATTTCCTGCTAAGGAGTGTAACATTTAACTTCTTTGCAGTTTAAAGCATTCTCCTTTCTGCAGTTTTTTCTGCCTAAGTAGTGTATGTAGTGTACCATTGTCCATATTCAGGCTTGTGTTTTGGGCCTAGTTGTTTGTTAGTAGAGGCTGTGTGTCTGAGCACATGTTGCAGGCCATCATAGTTTAGCCAAAGCCAGTATAGCATTTCAGTGAGAGTGAATTGTTTATGGTCATTGGCTGATTGGGGTTGCCTGGACTACGGCTTGGAGTAAGCACCTCATTGGTTCTTTCAAGCTTTTTTTAAAGTTGTTTCAGGTTTCAACTTTGTTACTTAAGAAGTTAACTTGTGAGTGTTTCTGCCATTTCACACTGAGCTACTCGGAGGAAGGAAGCTGATCTGTGATATATAACATTAAGTATCCTGTTTTTTTGCTTATTTTTATGAGTTATTTATAGCACTTTTATTGTCTGCATATGCATTTCTAGCTAGTTTCACTGTGTGTGAGGTATTAACTAGAAATTTTCTACAATTGTTAAGCATCTGGTTGGGTTTGTTTGTTCTGATTTCCTGCTAAGAAGTGTATCATATAACTTGTTTGCAGTTAAAAGCATTCCCATTTCTTGTTTGTTTGTTCTGATTTCCTGCTAAGAAGTGTATCATATAACTTGTTTGCAGTTAAAAGCATTCCCATTTCTGCAGTTTTTTTCTTAGTGTGGGTAGTGTAGCATTGTCCATATTCAGGCTTGTGTTCTGGGCCTAGTTATTTGTTTGTAGAGGCTGTGTGTCTGAGCACATGTTGCAGGCCATCATAGTTTAGCCAAAGCCAGTATAAGATTGCCGTGAGAGTGAATTGTTTATGGTCAATGGCTGATTGGGGTTGCCTGGACTACAGCTTGGAGTAAGCACCTCATAGGTTCTTTCAAGCTTTTTTTTAAAGTTGTTTCAGGTTTCAACTTTGTTACTTAAGAAGTTAACTTGTGGGGTTTTCCTGACATTTCACACTGAGCTACTTAGAGGAATGAAGCTGATCTGTGATATATAACATTAAGTATCTTGTTTTCTTGCTTATTTTTACAAGTTATTTATAGCACTTTTATTGTCTGCATATACATTTCTAGCTAGTTTCACTGTGTGTGAGGTATTAACTAGAAATTTTCTACAATTGTTAAGCATCTGGTTGGGTTTGTTTGTTCTGATTTCCTGCTAAGGAGTGTATCATATAACTTGTTTGCAGTTAAAAGCATTCTCATTTCTTGGGTTTGTCTTGTTTGTTCTGATTTCCTGCTAAGGAGTGTATCATATAACTTGTTTGCAGTTAAAAGCATTCTCATTTCTGCAGTTTTTTTCTACCTAAGTAGTGTGGGTAGTGTAGCATTGTCCATATTCAGGCTTGTGTTTTGGGCCTAGTTGTTTGTTAGTAGAGGCTGTGTGTCTGAGCACATGTTGCAGGCCATCGTAGTTTAGCCAAAGCCAGTATAGCATTTCAGTGAGAGTGAATTGTTTATGGTCATTGGCTGATTGGGGTTGCCTGGACTACGGCTTGGAGTAAGCACCTCATTGGTTCTTTCAAGCTTTTTTTAAAGTTGTTTCAGGTTTCAACTTTGTTACTTAAGAAGTTAACTTGTGAGTGTTTCTGCCATTTCACACTGAGCTACTCGGAGGAAGGAAGCTGATCTGTGATATATTACATTAAGTATCCTGTTTTCTTGCTTTTTTACAAGTTATTTATAGCACTTTTATTGTCTGCATATACATTTCTAGCTAGTTTCACTGTGTCTAAGGTGTTAACTAGAAATTTTCTGCAATTCTTAAGCATCTTATTTGGTTTGTGTGTTCTGATTTCCAGCTAGGGAGTGTATCATATAACTTGTTTGCAGTTAAAAGCATTCTCATTTCTTTCATGTGTTTGTTTGTTCTGATTTCCTGCTAAGGAGTGTATCATATAACTTGTTTGCAGTTAAAAGCATTCTAATTTCTGCAGTTTTTTCTAACTAAGTAGTGTTGCTAGTGGAGCATTGTCCATATTCAGGCTTGTGTTTTGGGCCTAGTTGTTTGTTAGTAGAGGCTGTGTGTCTGAGCACATGTTGCAGGCAATCATAGTTTAGCCCAAGCCAGTATAGCACTTCAGTGAGAGTGAATTGTTTATGGTCATTGGCTGATTGGGTTGCCTGGACTACGGCTTGGACTAAGCACCTCATTGGTTCTTTCATGGTTTTTTAAAGTTTTTTCAGGTTTCAACTTTGTTACTTAAGAAGTTATTTTGTGAGTGTTTGTGCCATTTCACACTGAACTACTTGGAGGAAGGAAGCTGATCTGTGATATATAACATTAAGTGTCCTGTTTTCTTGCTTATTTTTACGAGTTATTTATAACAATTTTTTGTCTGCATATACATTTATAGCTAGTTTCACTGTGTGTGAGGTATTAACTAGAAATTTTCTACAATTCTTAAGCATCTGGTTGGGTTTGTTTGTTCTGATTTCCTGCTAAGGAGTGTATCATATAACTTGTTTGCAGTTAAAAGCATTCTCATTTCTTGGGGTTTCTTTGTTCTGATTTCCTGCTAAGGACTGAATCATTTAACTTGATAGCAGTTAAAAGCATTTTCATTTCTGCATTTTTTTTTCAACCTAAGTAGTGTGGGTAGTGTAGCATTGTCCATATTCAGGCTTGTGTTTTGGGCCTAGTTGTTTGTTAGTAGAGGCTGTGTGTCTGAGCACATGTTGCAGGCCATTGTAGTTTAGCCAAAGCCAGTATAGCATTTCAGTGAGAGTGAATTGTTTATGGTCATTGACTGATTGGGGTTGCCTGGACTATGGCTTGGAGTAAGCACCTCATTGGTTCTTTCAAGCTTTTTTTAAAGTTGTTTCAGGTTTCAACTTTGTTACTTAAGAAGTTAACTTGTGAGTGTTTCTGCCATTTCACACTGAGCTACTCAAAGGAAGGAAGCTGATCTGTGATATATAACATTAAGTATCCTGTTTTCTTGCTTATTTTTACAAGTTATTTATAGCACTTTTATTGTCTGCATATACATTTCTAGCTAGTTTCACTGTGTGTGAGGTATTAACTAGAAATTTTCTACAATTGTTAAGCATCTGGTTGGGTTTGTTTGTTCTGATTTCCTGCTAAGGAGTGTATTATATAACTTGTTTGCAGTTAAAAGCACTCTCATTTCTTGGGTTTGTTTGTTTTGATTTCCTGCTAAGGAGTGTATCATATAATTTGATTGCAGTTAAAAGCATCCGCATTTCTAAAGTTTTTTTCTACTTTAGTAGTGTGGGTAGTGTAGCATTGTCCATATTAAGGCTTGTATTTTGGGCCTAGTTGTCTGTTAGTAGAAGCTGTGTGTCTGAGCACATGTTGCAGGCCATTGTCGTTTAGCCAAAGCCAGTATAGCATTTCAGTGAGAGTGAATTGTTTATGGTCATTGACTGATTGAGGTTGCCTGGATTACAGCTTAGAGTAAGCACCTCATTGGTTCTTTCAAGCTTTTTTTTTAATGTTGTTTCAGGTTTCAACTTTGTTACTTAAGAAGTTAATTTGTGAGTGTTTCTGCCATTTCACACTGAGCTACTCGGAGAAAGGAAGCTGATCTGTGCATATAACATCAAGTATCCTGTTTTCTTGCTTATTTTTACAAGTTATTTATAGCACTTTTATTGCCTGCATATACATTTCTAGCTAGTTTCACTGTGTGTGAGGTATTAACTAGAAATTTTCTACAATTCTTAAGCATCTGGTTGGGTTTGTTTGTTCTGATTTCCTGCTAAGGAGTGTATCATATAACTTGTTTGCAGTTAAAAGAATTCTCATTTCTTGGGTTTGTTTTTTTTCTAATTTCCTGCTAAGGAGTGTATCATATAACTTGTTTGCAGTTAAAAGCATTCTTATTTCTGTAGTTTTTTTCTACCTAAGTAGTGTGGGTAGTATAGCATTGTACATATTGAGGCTTGTGTTTTGGGCCTAGTTGTTTAGTAGAGGCTGTGTGTCTGAGCACATGTTGCAGGCCATCGTAGTTTAGCCAAAGTCAGTATAGCATTTCAATGAGAGTGAATTGTTAATGGTCATTGGCTGACTGGGTTTACTTGGACTACGGCTTGGAGTAAGCACCTCATTGGTTCTTTCAAGCTTTTTTTCAAAGTTGTTTCAGGTTTCAACTTTATTACTTAACAAGTTAACTTGAGAGTGTTTCTGCCATTTCACATTGAGCTACTCGGAGAAAGGAAGCTGATCTGTGCATTTAACATCAAGTGTCCTGTTTTCTTGCTTATTTTTACGAGTTATTTATAGCACTTTTATTGCCTGCATATACATTTCTAGCTAGTTTCACTGTGTGTGAGGTATTAACTAGAAATTTTCTACAGTTGTTAAGCATCTGGTTGGTGTTGTTTGTTCTGATCTCTTGCTAAGGAGTGTATCATATAACTTGTTTGCAGTTAAAAGCATTCTAATTTCTACAGTTTCTTTCTACCTAAGTAGTGTGGGTAGTGTAGCACTGTCCATATTCAGGCTTGTGTTTTGGGATTAGTTGTTTGTTAGTAGAGGCTGTGTGTCTAAGCACATGTTGCAGGCAATCATAGTTTAGCTAAAGCCAGTATAGCACTTCAGTGAGAGTGAATTGTTTATGGTCATTGGCTGATTGGGGTTGCCTGGACTACGGCTTGAAGTAAGCACCTCATTGGTTCTTTCAAGCTTATTTTTAAAGTTTTTTTCAGGTTTCAACTTTGTTACTTAAGAAGTTAACTTGTGAGTGTTTCCGCCATTTCACACTGAGCTACACGGAGGAAGGAAGCTGATCTGTGATATATAACATTAAGTATCCTGTTTTCTTGCTTATTTTTACGAGTTATTTATATAACTTTTTTTGTTTGCATATATATTTCTACCTAGTTTCACTATGTGTGAGGTATTAACTAGAAATGTTCTACAATTGTTAAGATTCTGGTTTGGTTTGTTTGTTCTGATTTCCTGCTAAGGAGTGTAGCATATAACTTGTTTGCAGTTAAAAGTATTCTCATTTCTGAAGATTTTGTCTGCCTAAGTAGTGTGGGTAGAGTAGCATTGTCCATATTCAGGCTTGTGTTTTGGGCCTAGTTTACTTTGTGGAGTCTGTGTGTCTGAGCATATGTTGCAGGCCATTGTAGTTTAGCCACAGCCAGTATAGCATTTCAGTGAGAGTGAATTATTTAAGGATATTGGCTGATTGGGGTTGCCTGGACTGCAGCTTGGAGTAAGCACCTCATTGGTTCTTTCAAGCTTTTTTTTAAACATGTTTCAGGTTTCAACTTTGTTATTTAAGAAGTTAACTTGTGAGTGGTTTTGCCATTTCACACTGAGCTACTCGGAGGAAGGAAGCTGATCTGTGATATATACCATTAACCATCCTGTTTTCTTGCTTATTTTTATGAGTTATTTATATCACTTTTATTGTTTGCATATATATTTCTACCTCGTTTGACTGTGTGTGAGGTATTAACTAGAAATGTTCTACAATTGTTAATATTCTGGTTTGGTTTGTTTGTTCTGATTTCCTGCTAAGGAGTGTATCATATAACTTGTTTGCAGTTAAAAGCATTCTCATTTCTGGTTTGTTTGTTCTGATTTCCTGCTAAGAAGTGTATCATATATCTTGTTTGCAGTTAAAAGCATTCTAATTTCTGCAGTTTTTTTTCTAACTTAGTAGTGTGTGTGGTGTAGCATTGTTCATATTCAGGCTTGTGTTTTGGGCCTAGTTGTTTGTTAGTAGGGGCTGTTTGTCTGAGCACATGTTGCAGGCAATCATAGTTTAGCCAAAGCCAGTATAGCACTTCAATGACAGTGACTTGTTTATGGTCATTGGCTGATTGGGGTTGCCTGGACTACGGTTTGGACTAAGCACCTCATTGGTTCTTTCAACTTTTTTTTAAAAGTTCTTTTCAGTTTTCAACTTTGTTACTTAAGAAGTTAACTTGTGAGTGTTTCCGCCATTTCACACTGAGCTACTCGGAGGAAGGAAATTGATCTGTGATATATAACACTAAGTATCCTGTTTTCTTGCTTATTTTTACGAGTTATTTATAGCACTTTTATTGTCTGCATATACATTTCTAGCCAGCTTCACTGTGTGTGAGGTATTAACTAGAAATTTTTACAATTCTTAAGGATCTGGTTGGGATTTTGTTCTGATATCCTGCTAAGGAGTGTATCATATAACTTGTTTGCAGTTAAAAGAATTCTCATTTCTTTGGTTTATTTGTTCCAATTTCCTGCTAAACAGTGTATCATATAACTTGTTTACAGCTAAATGCATTCTCATTTCTGCAGTTTTTTTCTACCTACGTAGTGTGGGTAGTGTAGCATTGTCCATATTCAGGCTCGTGTTTTGGGCCTAGTTGTTTAATAGAGGCTGTGTGTCTGAGCACATGTTGCAAGCCATCATAGTTTAGCCAAAGCCAGTGTAGCCTTTCAGTGATTGTGAATTGTGTATGGTCATTGGCTGATTGGGGTTGGCAGGACTACGGCTTGAAGTAAACACCTCATTGGTTCTTTCAAGCTTTTTCTCAAAGTTATTTCAGGTTTCAACTTTATTACTTAAAAAGTTAAGTTGTGAGTGCTTCTGCCATTTCACACTGAGCTACTCGGAGGAAGGAAGCTGATCTGTGATATATAACATTAAGTATCCTGTTTTCTTGCTTATTTTTATGAGTTATTTATAGCACTTTTATTGTCTGCATATACATTTCTAGCCAGCTTCACTGTGTGTGAGGTATTAACTAGAAATTTTTACAATTCTTAAGGATCTGGTTGGGATTTTGTTCTGATATCCTGCTAAGGAGTGTATCATATAACTTGTTTGCAGTTAAAAGAATTCTCATTTCTTTGGTTTATTTGTTCCAATTTCCTGCTAAACAGTGTATCATATAACTTGTTTACAGCTAAAAGCATTCTCATTTCTGCAGTTTTTTTCTACCCATGTAGTGTGGGTAATGTAGCATTGTCCATATTCAGGCTCGTTTTTTGGGCCTAGTTGTTTAGTAGAGGCTGTGTGTCTGAGCACATGTTGCAAGCCATCATAGTTTAGCCAAAGCCAGTGTAGCCTTTCAGTGATTGTGAATTGTGTATGGTCATTGGCTGATTTGGGGTTGCCTGGACTACGGCTTAAAGTAAACACCTCATTGGTTCTTTCAAGCTTTTTCTCAAAGTTATTTCAGGTTTCAACTTTATTACTTAAGAAGTTAAGTTGTGAGTGCTTCTGCCATTTCACACTGAGCTGCTTGGAGGAAGGAAGCTGATCTGTGATATATAACATTAAGTATCCTGTTTTCTTGCTTATTTTTACGAGTTATTTATAACACTTTTATTGTCTGCATATAAATTTCTAGCTAGTTTCACTGTGTGTGAAGTATTAACTAGAATTATTCTACAATTGTTAAGCATCTGCTTGGGTTTTTTTGTTCTGATTTCCTGCTAAGGAGTGTATCGGGTTTATATCATAATATCGAAGTAGTAAAACGTTGAATGTTATATTATCGAAACCAAAACAGCGAACATTGAAAGTTGCGAAGCTGCAGAACATCGACGTCTTCCCTAGGGAAAGAATTTGGTGGGCTGTTTCTGCCCCTTTGCTATTTTCGCCAATGTGGTGCAAAGGTTATGGCCCAGGTTAAGGTAAGTGTGCGAACGGACTGGGTTAATTTCAGTGTGGGAATGGGATAGTTAGGGACCTTAGGGTTAGGGAGCATGTAAGTTGAGTGTGTGATAGTTATGGACCTTAGGGTTAGGGAGCAGGTAAGGTGGGTGTGCGATAGTTACGGACCTTAGGGTTAGGGTTTGGGTTAAGGTAAGGAGATAGATAGTAGTGTATGTACAGTTTAGTGTAGGGTTAGCAGTAGGATTTTAAGTGTATATGTACGGATTACTTTTGTTGGTGTGCTTGTGTTGTTTGTGTGTTTCTCGGAACAGTGAATTTTTCCCCTGGGAAAAAATTCTCTGTTCTGAGCTTTCGATTATATTACATTTCGAAATTCCAAGTTCGAGCTTATGGTGTTCAATATTTTGGGATTTTGATTACGTGATATACACCCGAGTGTATCATATAACTTTTTTGCATTTAAAAGCATTCTCATTTCTTGGGTTTGTTTGTTCTGATTTCCTGCTAAGGAGTGTATCATATAACTTGCTTGCAGTTAAAAGCATTCTCATTTCTGCAGTTTTTTTTTCTATCTAAGTAGTGTGGGTATTATTGCATTGTCCATATTCAGGCTTGTGTTTTGGGACTAGTTGTTTGTTAGTAGAGGCTGTGTGTCTGAGCACATGTTGCATGCCATCGTAGTTTCGCCAAAGCCAGTATAGCATTTCAGTGAGAGTGAATTGTTTATGGTCATTGGCTGATTGGGTTGCCTGGACTATGGCTTGGAGTAAGCATCTCATTGGTTCTTTTAAGCTTTTTTTAAACGTTGTTTCAGGTTTCAGTGTTGTTACTTAAGAAGTTAACTTGTGAGTGTTTCTGCCATTTTACACTGAGCTACTCGGCGGAAGGAAGCTAATCTGTGATATATAACATTACGTATCCTGTTTTCTTGCTTATTTTTACAAGTTATTTATACACTTTTATTGTCTGCATATACATTTCTAGCTAGTTTCACTGTGTGTGAGGTATTAACTAGAAATGTTCTACAATTGTTAAGCATCTGGTTGGGTTTGTTTGTTCTGATTTCCTGCTAAGTAGTGTATCACATAACTTGTTTGCAGTTAAAAGCATTCTCATTTCTTGGGTTTGTTTTTTTCTGATTTCCTGCTAAGGAGTGTATCATATAACTTGTTTGCAGTTAAAAGCATTCTAATTTCTCCACTTTTTTTCTACCTAAGTAGAGTCGGTAATGTAGCATTGTCCATATTCAGGCTTGTGTTTTGGGTCTAGTTGTTTATTAGTAGAGTCAGTGTGTCTGAACACATGTTGCAGGCCATCGTAGTTTAGGCAAAGCCAGTATAGCATTTCAGTGAGAGTGAATTGTTTATGGTCATTGGCTGGTTGTGGTTGCCTGGACTATGGCTTGGAGTAAGCACCTCATTGGTTATTTCAAGCTTTTTTTAAAGTTGTTTCAGGTTTCAACTTTGTTACTTAAGAAGTTAACTTGTGAGTGTTTCTGCCATTTCACACTGAGCTACTTGGAGGAAGGAAGCTGATCTGTGATATATAACATTAAGAATCCTGTTTTCTTGCTTATTTTTATGAGTTATTTATAGCACTTTTATTGTCTGCATATACATTTCTAGCTAGTTACACTGTGTGTGAGGTATTAACTAGAAATTTCCTACAATTATTAAGCATCTGGTTGGGTTTGTTTGTTGTTTCCCACCCTCCCTCTCTATTGGTATCCTGTTTTTATACTTGGTGACTTTGCAGTTGCCCGCCCCTACTTTAAATTTGATCTGGGACACTCCCCCAGTATAGTGTTATTACCTCATTCTACCTAATCCAGGGAGAACATTTGAGAAGGCTAACCCACTTAGTTTCTGCTCCTCCTTTCCACTTTACAAAAAAAAATTCTAAGCTTGTTTCCTGCCTTTCCTGTAAGTTGTATAGTCCAGATACAGATTTTCTCTATCTAGGACTGTTTGTAAGCTTCTGAGCCCCCAATCCTTTCTCTGTTGGAGGTAAGGCTTCTAGCTTAATTTTGTTTACAGTTTTCTAGTTTCAGCACTCAAATCTGTTTCTTTGAACTCAGCACCTGTTCAGAACACATTGTAAGCACTAAATAGGCTACAAATTGCTACAGCACTCAACTTTCCTCACTCGTCTAGAGGAAAACAGTTTTTAGTACTTAATAAATAAGCACCTATCCAGGCATGTCTAAGGGTCAGCTCCTGGTGTTTTCTTCTGTCTACCTGATGAATCTGGGCATCTTGCAGTAATACAGCAATTGCCTCATGTACACAGACAACCCTCTCCTCCTACCACCCAACACTGCAACCTGTGAGAGATGCACTTATATAGCCAAACTGGAAGCAAAGCTCTCTTCACCCAAGACTGGACTAGACAGTCAAGAGGAGAAGGTAAACACTTGCACTACACCATACTCATCACATAGTCCCTCAAAACCTACACCACCAAAACTCACACATAGGAACACAAAACAAACACCTACATTCATGGAGGCTCTCAATTAAAATCTACCCAAGCAACAGGGAGCTCCAAAACAGAAATGCAAGCAACCTACACCCCCAACACACCCTAAATGACACATAGCCCACAAACTCAGTGTGACACTCAACCACAGCCTATAAGGCATAACAACGTACCCAACACTATAGTCATAGGTGACTCTATAGTCAGGCACACTGATGTTCCACTCACCAGGCTAAACAAGGAGAAAGTTACTGTCGGCTGCCTATCAGGTGCCAGGATCCATCACATAATGCATGCACTCAGGTCACTCCACAACAAGTACAAATATGACTCTGTCATTGTCCATGTTGGTGTAAATGACCTGAGACGTACCTCCCTGGACTACATGAAAAGAGACATATAGGAGCTGTCCAATCTTGTAGCCCAGGCAGGTATGACCCTAGCCCTGAGTAGCATCCTGCCATCACCCAGAATGATACTACAGTACAAGGACAAAATGATTGACTTCAACAATTGGCTAAGCATTTGGTGTCACTCTAAGGGGATCCAGTATCTGTCTGCCTGGGATGACATGATCGACAAGCCGCGATGCTTTGCCAGAGATGGCCTACACCTGTTGCCCTTGGTATTTTGGATACTGGCTAAGGCTCTTGCAACCCCTATAGTGCCTTTTTTAGGCAAGGTTCAAATGACAAATTTGCCACCATGACAGGTACAAGCAAGCAAAATCTGAGGGTAATGCTACTTAATGCTAGAAGTCTAAACCTCAAAATGCACTGACTCAAGGCACTACTTAAAATGGAGAACATTGACATCTGTGCAGTGACAGAGACCCGGTTCAAGGCTCCAAAGAGCACCCCTGCATTACCAGGCTATAATTCATACCACACCTTTCAGCCACCTAACCTGGACCGAAACACTAAAGGCAGAGGCGTGCCCATATTCATTAAGGATATCCACACCTCCAGGCTAGTTGCTCAGCATAATGCATCCAAGATTATCCAAGTGGAACTAACTCTCGGCAAGACCGCAATACAAACTGTAGCTTGCTACAGATCCCCCACCATGCCCCAGGATTCCCACTCCTCATTTCTTGACACACTGGAAAATATTAGTGTACAACCTAACACCCTAATAAGGGGCGATTTCAACTACCTCACCATTAACTGGGAAAACTTCTCATGTACCAACTTTTGTGCTCAACGTTTTTTGGAATTCATAAATTCCAGTGCCTTGGATCAACTTATCCACACCCCCACCAGGGGCAGCAATATCCTAGACCCGGTCTTTACCAACATGGGCAACTGGTGTTCCACACCTGAGGTCAGTTCATGGTTGGTCAGATCCGACCACAAGCTAGTCACCCTAGACATCCACATCTTACATCCCACCCCCACCCCCGCACCCCCCCATTGGGGAAACCACCATGGAGAATTTCTCCGAAGCCAACTTCACGCTTCTTAAGACAGAAGTGGCAAACTTTACAACACCCATGCTGATGGACAATAGAGGTATGACTGCTGAATCCTATACAAATGCACTTTATAAGCACTTATACGAGTGCATGGGTCATACAATCCCTAACAGAATTAAGATGCTATCCTCCAAAAAAAGGAAGCCAATCTGCTGGTCCCCTGCCATAAACAAACTCTACAACAGAAGAAAGAAACTGTTGCAAAAAAGAGTAAAATCCCATGATTGGTGGAACTCCATGGTCAGCCTCAGTAAGAAGCTGAGATCCCTCATAAAATCCTCTAAAGCTAGTTACGAAAACAAAATTGCCACTGATTCTAAAGATGACCACAAAGCATTCTATAGCTAAGTCAAGAATCTCAATGGCAACACTCAGATCTGCTCTGAGTTACAGCACAATGGCACTAAATATACAGAACCAATTGATATTGCCAACATCCTGGCAGATAGGTTCAGTGCTAACTTTACCCCTCTCTATATCTGAAGAATGCAAAGTTCCTGTAATCACGGCTACACAGGTACAAAAACACACTCTCCAAAGCCAAGAACACAGCATCCATGGGACCTGACAACATCCCAGGCTGCATTCTACACGAACTACAGAACGAATTGACACCCCACCTAAGTACCATGTTCAATCACAGCCTCACCTCAGGCTTTGTGCCCATTGAATGGCACACAGCAATGGTTATCCCACTCCACAAAGGGGGAGCTTTCACGGACCCTGGGAACTACTGCCCCATCAGCCTGACAAGCCTGATATGCAAGGCTATGGACGTATTATCATGGAACTTATAAACAATGACATTGGTAATCTCCAAACTCTGGACCTTACCCAGTTTGGGTTTGTAAAAGGCAGATCATGCCTCCTAAACCTGATAGACTTCTTTGAAGCAGTCACCAAAGCCGTAGATGAGGGTAAGGTGGTTCACAGCCTATCTAGATCTTGCCAAGGCTTTCAACACCATCCCCTACTCTGGAATTATAGATAAAATTACTAAACTAGGTATAAAACCCTATGTCACAAGATCGGTTGCCAACTGGCTCACTGGCAGAACCCACAATGTGAAAGTAGCAGACTCTAAATCCAACTTCATACCAGTGACAAGTGGAGTACCACAGGGTTCAGTCCTAGGTCCTCTCCTGTTTGGTATCTACTTCTCTGAAGTACAGGCTAACACAGAAGGTCTTTGGCTAACAAGTTTGCAGATGACTGCAAACTAGGAGCCATAATCAAAGCTCCTAACGATGTGGACATCCTACAAAAGGGCCTCACTGAGACAGATGCCTGGTGTCAAAGCCATGGCCTCTAGCTCAGTGCCAAAAAGTGCATTGTCATCCCTTTTGTTAAAAATTTTGTACCCATGAACTACCACATAGGCGATAGTCTACTTAACACTGAAAGTGTGATAAGAGACTTTGGGACACAGGTGGACAGTAGTCTTTCTTTTGGTAATCACATCGCCACAGTAGTCAGGAAATTCTTCTACGTGGCACACCTCATCACAAAAGGTTTCTCATCGAGGAAAAAAGAGGTCATTGTTCCCCTCTACTCATCACTCATTAGACCCATTATAGAATATAATGCTCCTTTTGGTATGTACCGCACAAGACATCTAGAACAACTGGAAAGGATGCAGAAATACCTCACAAAGAGGATTACCAGCCTCAAACTGATGCCCTATGCAGACCGTCTCAAAAAACTCCAGCTTTACTCTGTCACATATCGCCTAATCAGAGATGATCTCTGCCTAACAGACAAAGCTATGCCAAACCCAGAGCTGTTGGACATGCTCCACTTAAAGAAATCCCAATCCCTCTGAGTTACATGCTCTAGGGACCTAAACCTTGTCAACACAATAAACAGAACATGCTGGAGGGATAGATTCCTGTCCCAGAGACTTCCCATACTTTGGAACAAACTACCTATCTATATCAAAGCTCTTCATTAGCACTCTTCAAGAAAAATCTTGATGATTGGATGGGAGAAAGGAAAGTCACCCCAGGATCACTTCTGTCGCTCTGCTTGACAGGGGCAAAGGAAAATAATTTTCATAGGTGGCAAAAGCCAGGGTACCGTTTGGCTAGGCTTATATAGGCCCTAGGGCCAATAGCCTAGTACCTACCTATGAACCTATAACCTGTACAATTCAATTGAAAAACAAACAAATTGGTTAGAGGAAAATATGTAAAAAATAAAAAAGTACAATAAGCTGGATGCATAAGTGTGCACACCCTTAAACTAATACTTTGTTGAAGCATCTTTTGATTTAATTACAGCATTCAGTCTTCTTGGGTAGGAGTCTATGAGCATGGCACATTGCAAAAGTGCTCCAAATCTGTCAGATTGCGAGGGCATCTCTTGTGCACAGCCCTCATCATGTCACCCCACAGATTTTCTATTGGATTTATGTCTGGGCTCTCGCTGGGTCATTCCAAAACTTTAATTTTCTTCTGGTGAAGCCATTCTTTTGTTGATTTGGATGTATGCTTGGTCATTGTCGTGCTGAAAGATGAAATTCCTCTTCATCTTCAACTTTCTAGCAGACGCCTGAAGGTTTTAGGCCAAAAGTGACTGGTATTTGGAACTGTTCATAATTCTCTCCATCTAAACTAATCTTGACTAAAGCCCCAGTTTCAGCTCAAGAAAAGCAACCTCAAAGCATGATACTGACACCACCACCATGCTTCACAGTGGGGATGGTGCTCTTTTGGCGATGTGAAGTGTTGTTTTTGCACCAAACGTACCTTTTGGAATTGTGGCCAGAAAGTTCAACCTTGGTCTCATCAGACCATAACACATTTTTCCACACGCTTTTGGGAGACTTAAAGTATTGTTTTGCAAATTTTAGCCAGGCCTGGATGTTTTTCTGTGTAAGAAAAGGCTTCCATCTTGCAACCCTACCCCATGGTGGCTTTGCTGGATAGAGGCACTGGAAACTAAAGTCGGGCGGCACGAAGCCAGGGCAATCCTATGGGCTAGACTTGTAAAGGCCCTAATGCCATTAGCCTAGTACACACCTATGAACCTTGAATATGTTCTCTGTATATAATCTTGTGAACTTTTCATGAAGTGTATTAATATTTATCTAAGTATGTGATTTTGCGGAGCTTTTTTCCCCAGGCCTCCACTGAAAATGGGCTCATTCCAGGCCCAGTGGACTTGCCCCATCAACAAATGCAATAAATAAATAAATAAATAAATAAATAATGTAACTCCGTAAGAATTGCACAAGGAGTCATTACTGGGCACACTGCGGGTGCTGCAAAAACACTTCTGGCTATCATCAAAGACAGAAACAGTACTAATTTCATGAACTTTAATTATACCTTGACTTAGGAATGGAGTCCATTCCTGTCATGCTATCAGAAACCCAAAAGACTTGGAGAAATTAAAAAAGAGAGATCTTATTAACAAGGACATAGGTAATCTCCAAACTCTGGACTCATCCCAGTGTGGATTTGTTAAAGGTAGATCATGACTTCTTTGAGAAAGTTACCAAGGCCCTGGACAAGGTCTTGAAATAGTAAGCAGCAACAACCAAGACGCTAGCTGCTTATTCCCACAGAACAAAGTTCAGCTGATAAAAAATCACTGCAAAGCATAAAAACAAGTAGATTTAATAAGGTTAAGCGCTTTCACTCGCAACGCAAGCTTCATCAGAACACCATATTAACAATAACAAACCTTTAAATAGTCAAATTGGCGCCAAAACAGCGCAAACAAACAGGAAGTACAAAAATTAAATACGTATCAAATAAAAACTTTGTAAAAACATGTATATAGATATTTAGATGTTACATGTATATAAAATATTTAATATAACCACTCATGAGCAAGTGAACTGCTCACAGAATCAATTGTCTAACAAAAGTACAGATTTAAATGAAATGCTGTCGTTAATTCCTGGTGGAGTTAAGGCGTCAGTGTAAAGCTGCCACCAAAGCTCTCTGTAAGCCAAATAGTTTTTTAGGTCGCCTCCTCTAGGATTCTTCCTAACAACCTCCAAAATAGCAAATTTAAATACATGGTTGGCACCTGATTCCAAGATATGCCTAAAAAGGGCATTCTTGGTGTCCATTTTCTTAATACAATACATATGTGAGTAGATTCTTTGCCTTAATTGCCGTTCAGTCGTTCCTATATAATAGGAATGGCAGTACTGGCATATCGCTATATACACTAGCATAGTCGACCTGCAATTTCCCTTACAGAAAAACACTTCAGTTCGACCTACATTATCCAAAGTAATTCTACAATTTTCATAAATGGAGCCGCATTGATTACAAGTGCCACATTTTGATGTATGTGTGGCTGAAAGCTGTTTCGGGGATTTTGCCTTTTCAAGAATACATTTTAAATTCCTGCCCATTTTATAGACAAAGTTGGGTTGTGGTCCAACGATGTCCGCAATCGACTGAGTGCTAGTCAATATGTACCAATTTTTAAATAAAATGTTTTTCAAAACATGACTAAATGGGCCAAATTCTAATATACAGGCTCTACTAAACCTGTCCTGCCTAACTATGTGTTTGAATTTAACTGCAGACTTGTCTTTCCCTCCTGTGGATGTACTGTCAAGTACGAGGGTTTGGGAATGAGTACTGTTGGACCCCAATAAGGAGGAATATTTCTTTCCCCACTCACTTGTAACATAAGAGGCAATGTCTTCTAATAGTTTACTGTTGTATCCTCTGTCATAAAAAAGTGACTTAATGAAACTGACTTCCTTCACCATATCAAGATAGTTGGAAGTCATCCTTATGGCTCTTATACATTGCCCTTTGAAGATATTCTTCTTCAGGTTAGTAGGATGGTAGCTATTGTAATCCAGATATGAGTTAGTGAATGTTGATTTTCGGTAAACTGTAGATTTAAAACCCTCATTATCAAGAGTAATATAAGTATCTAAGTAGGGCACTCCGGTGTAGTTATGTGTAGATGTAAATTTCAAAAAACTACTACTGTTGTTCAAGAATCCCATAAAAGACTCAAACATGTCACAGTCACCTTTCCAAAGGATATAAATATCATCCAGGTAACGTGAATAATATGCAACATGTTTGTAGTATATGCTGTTGAACACATGTTTCTCCTCCCAATCAAGCATAACCAGATTTGCAAATATAGGGGCACAGGCTGCCCCCATAGCTACTCCTCTGGTTTGCTTGAAGATCTCCCCCTCATAGTAAATAAAGTTGTTTTCTAATGTAATACTCATAAGTTCCACAAATAGTGAAATCTTATCCCAACTCCACTCTGTGTGTTTTCTCAAACTGTTAGAAAAAGCTTCTAAACCATCTTCAAGAGGTATACAGCTAAACAGATCTATTACATCTATAGAGCAAAAAATTAAATTATCTCTAGTAGTAGTGACTGGGTAGTTTCTAAGAAATTCCCAAGAGTCCTTGACCAAATGACCAAGATTGTAATAAATGAATTTAAGGGAGTGGTCGATTACTATCCCTATAGAAAGCACATTGCGGGTGCTGCAAAAAACACTTCTGGCTAACATCAAAGACAGAAACAGTACTAATTTCATGAACTTTAATTATACCTTGACTTAGGAATGGAGTCCATTCCTGTCATGCTATCAGAAACCCAAAAGACTTGGAGAAATTAAAAAAGAGAGATCTTATTAACAAGGACATAGGTAATCTCCATACTCTGGACTCATCCCAGTGTGGATTTGTTAAAGGTAAATCATGACTTCTTTGAGAAAGTTACCAAGGCCCTGGACAAGGGAAAGACAGTGCATGCCACCTACCTTGACCTAGCCAAGGCATTAGACACAATCCCCCACTCAGGTATTATACAGAAACTCTCCCAATTAGGAATTAACCTTTACATTACCAGACGGGTTGCCAAATGGCTCACAGAGAGGACGTATTCTGTCAAAGTGGGTGACTTCACCTCTAGCAAAAGACCAGTCACCAGTGGTGTACCACAGGGTTCTATGCTGGGCCCCTTACTGTTTGAGGCACATGAGCACCTGTGGCTGACCAAGTTTGCTGACAACTGCAAAGTGTGAGCAATCACTGAGTTCCCCAGCTATGGTAATATACTGCAGACAGGGTTAACACAGACAAATGATTGGTGCCAAAGCCATAATTAAAGCTAAATGCAAAAAAATGCATTATTTTCCCTTTGGGAAAGCTAATATCCCTGCTAATTACATTATAGACAAGTGTAAACCCAGTGGTATGTTATCTGGGTACTTGGGTTGATAGCAATCTGAACTTTGACCACCACATATCCACACCAGTAAGGAAATCCTTCTATGTGACACATCATATAAGTAAAGGCATTGCATCTAGACCTAAGGATGTTATAATTGAATTATACCCGGTCCTCATCAGACCAATAATTGAGTACAATGCTCCCTTCTGCATGTACCTCACTAGACACCTGCAATAATTATAGAGACTACAGAGATTTCTCACCAAGAAATTACAGGGAAAGAAAACAAGTTTTACAGGGAATGAGAAAAAGTCCTGTCACTGTATTCTGTCTCCTACAGGTTGCTAAGGGGTGATTCTGTGTCTGGCTTACAGAGCAGTCTCTGGCCCAGCCCTGATAGAAATCCTGCACATTCATAAATTAAACTGCAGGAGGGTCACTCACTCCAGGGATCTTAACCTAGCCTCTGACATGAACAGGTCATGCTGGAGAGATACATTTATCTACCAGAGACTGCCACTTCTCTGGAAAAGGCTTCCAATTCACATGAAACAGAACCCCTCCCTGACCCTCTTTAAATGGAACTTAGACCAATGGATGGGTGACCGCAAATTCATTTTTGGGGTGGTGCTCATGTCCCTTCTGGACAGAGGAAGTTAGTATTAACTACCACAGACCCTTATCTCTGTGAATGTCACTCATCTAACCGCTAACAACTGGGGCAACTCAGGACAAATATGGCTAGGGTTGTAAGGGGCGTTAGCCTAGTGACCTGCTATGAACGTATGATATTTTTAAGTAAATTCCTGATCCTTGATCAGCAAATCTAAGGATTATGAGAGGAGAAAGAATATTAAAATCAGCTGTGAGTGGTGAAAGCATATTGAAATTGTGTAGATGATTTGATTATTGATTTCTTTGTTTAAGATATGTTGTAGCTCTTTTTCTGCTTATTTCCTACACAGTTTGGCATATACTTTTTCTTTGTGAATTGCCTGTGTGGCTTATAGGTATTGATTTATTGTATTATATATGACACTGGAAATGGCTTTGCATTAATTGGATTACTCACCCTATTAATGTGACAGACAGAGGGAAATGGGAAGGAGAATTTTGCATTTGCATAGGATGGCCTTTTGGTCAGTATTGTGACTGCTGTAGAGATACTATTAAAATACCATTTTTTGTATAACACTAACAATGAGATTGGATGAGACAACACTGCTCTAGGACAGTGTTTAGAGCATGACCATGTTTCAGCTGGAAGTCCTGAAACAACTTGTTCTAACACAGTGCGACAGTGGCTGCAGGAGAGAGGTATTACAATTGGCCAGCAGGAGTGCAGCAGCCAGTATGCCAAATTACTCATCAAGTTAAGTGATTTGCCAACAGTAGCTTTCCTTGCCGTGTGATAAAACATAGCTCTTATCTGTTCTTTGTTTATTTTGCTGGGCTTGCAGTACTGTCCCTTGTAAAGTGTTTGACTTTCTGACAGATCACTGAGGATTCTGACTAATGGCTGGGAGTGCTGAGAGTCACTAATGCCAAACATTAGTTTCAAACCTATTTAGAAAATGCATGTTGATGCACAGCATTTTCTCATTGTATTAACTGAGTAAACATAACATTTAAACGTTGTTCATGATTTGCTACTGTTTCCCTGTTCTTTGTAACATTTAAGATTTATTTATTTCATTTATTTCTTCATTTACTGACATTTGTTAACTGGGTTAGTCCAGTTGAGCCAGGGGCCCTTTTTCAATGGAGACCCGAGGAGAAAAGCTCCAGAAAAGTATCAATAATTTCAAAAGTTGAAAAATATAATCAACACATACATAGTATAAGTCTACTACCAAGTAACAGCTCTATAAGTGATAAAGCAGACAGAGTATTATTTCAATGAAATACAGTACAAGAAATACATTCTGAGAGTGTAACTATTTAAACAAAGAGCCAACCATACATGAAGAACATTCTGAGACTGACATTAATTATATAAAGAGCGACAAGTAATACAAGAACTTATTGTGTGTTTTTTTTTTAATATGCATTTAAAATCGGAAGGGAAGAGTAGTGTGAACTGACAGAGAAAAGTAAAAGAAGGTAAAAGAAATTGTGTAGATAAGAAGGGAGAATAAAGTCAAGTGGGGGGTTGACATAGGTAAGACCACGTCTTTTGCAGATAAAGTTTGAGTTCTTGTTTGAAAAAGTACTTTTGAGGAATGAGTCCTACATTGAGAGTGAGTTCCAAGCATGGGCTACAGAGTATTTATTTATAAAGGGGACTTTCCAACATTTTTATTGGGATTGAAAATGTCAAGGAGGTGTTTGTTGGTAGTATGGAGGTGACGGTAGGGGTTCTAGTAGGACACTAGATTAGATATGGAGGGGCAGGAGGAGGAATCATTCAGGATAGAGTGTGTAATATATAGTCGAGGTAGAAGTAGTTGTTTAGAGAATTCAGGCCATTGGAGTGTCTTATGGGCTTCAGTTACTGTTTATGTGAAAGAGTAGTGCAGTGACTATGCTATGGTGGGGTCTAAAGCCATGTTGAGTTGGAGTTAGGTGGTTGTTGTCTGGAACGTGTTTGAGTAACTGAGTGTGGATGCACTTTCCCAGGATTTTGGATAGGGGAGACAGGATAGCAATGGGTCTAAAGTTAGAAGGAACAGTAGAGTTTCCACCTTTGTGGAGAGGGACTGTGTAAAAATATTTCCATATGTCTGGGATGTGGGCTTTGGTAATAGAATGACTGATAAGTATAGAGACAGAGCAGGCAATAGACTGAGTGGCAACTGTAAGAAAATAGGAGGGTAGTGGAATGGCAGAGGGGGAGCAAGGCTTAAGTTCATTTAGGAGAGATTTAATAAAGGTAGTGGGAACTGGTTGGAAACAGAATGTATTGGGAAGAATTTTGTTGTGGGGTGATGGAGAGGTTGGGACAGAAATACTATTTTGTCTGTGTTTTTGGATTGTTTCTATGAAATAGTTGTTAAGGAGAGTGGCAGTTTCAATAGCAGTGTTATATGAGAAGGGGTTGGGAGTAGAACGGTTGCCAGAGTGAAGCAGGTTATTGATGGTAGTCCAGAAATTTTTTTGATTTTTATGTGGGCTACATTGGTTAGAGCAGAAAAGGTTTTCTTATCTTTGTTGACTAGTTTTTTGGTCATGTTTCTGAGTTCTTTGTAGCTCTGAAGTAGTAGAGGGGATTTGTTTTTAATCCAGGCTTTCCAGGCACCATCTCTTTTGTGCATGATGGAGCAGGTTAGTTTTGTAAGCCAGGGGGCAAAGTTAGATTTGATTCTGATTTTTCTAGAATGGGCAATTGAGTCGAGTGTATCAAGGAAAATCTTGTTGAAAGATTCTACAGACTCACTGAGAGGGAGGTGACATAGGAAGGACGATTTAATGCTAGATAGCTTGGAGTTAAATGTAACTGGATCAAATTCAGTGAGGTTATGACATACTCTGTATGTATGGTCTTTGGGTGAATGTTGGGTAAATCTATGAATATAGATTGGGGAGTGGTCCTTTAAAGAGTTAGGAAGTATGCCAGGGTTATGATAATGATGAGGATCTGAGGTAAGGATCCAGTCAAGGATAGGTCCAGATGCAGAGTTTATGTTAGTTCGAGTAGGGGTAGATATGAGTTGGTGAAAACCATGAAGGGTAAGACTGTGGGTAGGGGATGAGGTGGATAGTTTAGACCAGTCTATGTTAACATCCTTGAGTATAATGGTCTCATAAGGGACATACTGAGTGAGCCAGGAGAGAAAGTTCTCTAGGATAATAATATTATCACCTGGGTGTGTGTGTGTGTATATATATATATATATATATATATATATATATATATATATATATATATATATATATATATATATATATATATATATATATATATATGAGAGAGAGAGAATTTCTGCAAGTGCCTATGGTAAAACAGAGACAGAAAGTGGGGATAAGTTAAGTTGTTCAGAGATGAGGATGGCAAGCCCCCCACCCCTCTTCTTGGTTCTATTTGAGCAAAACATTTTGCAGCCAGGAGGTAAGATTTCAGTGTTAAGGATGTGAGGTTTAAGCCAGGTTTCTGATAGGGTAAAGATATGGGGAGAAGTGTTAGTAATCCATGAGTGAAGTTCTGTTATTTTATTTACAATGCTTTGAATATTTACAGAAAGGATTTTTAGTGATTTGGGTGAAGGAGTGTTGGTGTGAAGTGGTAGGTGAGGGGGAGAGGTTTGAGTTGTGATTTTGTGAAAGTTAGATGCAGGTGGTCCTGGGTTGGAGTGGATGTCCCCATCCAGGAGAAGTGTGTCAAAGAAAGTGAGAAGATATGTGAGTAGGTTCAAAGTAGTAGGATGTCTTGATTTCAGACTAGTGGAGAGAGATGAAGTTGGAAAAGTAGTAATTTTGAAGAGGTCAGAGGGTGAGATGGGAAAGACAGATGGGGAGATTAGTTGTGGGTGAGAGATAGTGTGGGTGATGAAAAAGACGTGGAGATTAGGTGAAGATGACTGACATCAGAGTGGTGTATGGTAAGTGGTTGTCAGTGAGAGGAAGAAGAGAAAGGTGGCAGAAAGATAGAGTGGCCACATGTTGGGAGGTGAGTAGAGGATGAAAAAGAGAGAGAAGTGTAGAGGTGAAAGGTAATGTGCATTAGTAAAGTATATTGAAGAGAAGGTGGGGTTACTTAAAAGATATGAGGAGAAGATAATGATAATGACGGAGGTTAAAGGGAAGGACAAAGGTAGGTAATGTGACTAGAGGGGAGGAGAGTATGGTGAGAGACAAAACAGCAGGGAGCAGTTGTTAATTGATTGGGTTGGCTGTTTGGGTAAAAGGGAAGGAAGGGGTGTGGCATGGAATGTATAAATGTAATGAAAGTGGGGTGTGTGGGAATGGGGTAGGGGAGAGGAGTGAGCCTGAGTGGGGCGAGGGCGAACGGAGTGGGTTGGCCAGTTTATTGGAGGTAAGTGGATAGTAGAAAAACTATCAGTTTGCTTGAAAATTAGGACAGATAAGTAAATGTGGTCCAATTGTAGATAGTAAGAAGTACAGGTGAGGAGAGCAAGAAGCAATTTTACAGCCAGGCAGGTAGGTGAGCACTGTAATTATTAAATAAGACATACACTACTGAGTTTTATTTTGTAGGCCACACCTTTTAGGTACAATGCACATTTGGTTTACAGCAGTAGCACTTAAAATAGTCTAATACCCTGCCTAAGACAATAGTGCAAGACGCCCCAAGTGTATCAGCACTGGGGAGCTGTCAGGCTCTGTAAGATATTTAAATATTATAGAATGCTACCATCTAGCGGCAGAAAGGGGAAAATAAAGAATAAAATTACACTGCAGTAATACCATCCATTAAATTATTGTGCAGAAAATGTGCATTGATGTGCAACCTCTTTTACTAACTTTCTAAGTGAATTACAGTGACATTTAAACAAAAATCATGATTCTGTCTCTATGTCTGCCATCTTTGCCATTTTCACTAGATTCTTGTGCAAAGAATTTGAAAGTTTTTCAGGAAACTGTGTGCTGATGCACAATCGTTTATTAACTTCTAAATGAATTAGAGCAATATTTAAGTCACATCTCATTTTAGTGCTTTCCCCTCACTATTTTTGGTTTTGTTCCTGATTCTTGAGCAAAGATGCTGATTGTTCTTTCAGAAAATGTACATTGAAGCACTGCCTGTTTTATTCACTTTATAAGTGAATTAGAGCAATGGCTTGTAGTAAGTCAGTTAATGTACAGACCATTAAGGTTAAGGTTGTTATAACATTATTAAACAGACTCTGTGTACTTGAGTTTTCCTTTGAGTATAGAGAGCATTAAGAATATTGTGATGGCTTGCTAACTATGGGCTGAGTATATCTAAAGTGATTCAGTCAATTCAGAGCAGGAAGGCTATGAGATATTACTGCGAGTTAACATGGGGTGTTTTATCATTATGTCATTTAAGGACTATGAGCTTTCATGAATTATCATGTACCCTTTGTCAGAAATGCACGGTATGACTTAATTACCTCTCATTGCTTGGTTTTCAATTTTTTTCTCATCCGGAGTTCCCTGACTTGAGTTGGCACAAGTTTTTGCCAGGTTGCCATGTTACAAATAGAGGGTGTCATCGTGCCATAGTAGTTACTGTTGCTGTCTTCACAGCACTCGGTCTTACTGTGTTATTCTTAAGTAGGTGCTTTCTGTGTGGGATCTGCACGGCTTCCTGTATCTGTGCAAGGTTCATGTGGATAACATTACAGACTATCACTGTGGCACAAGTGTTAGTGTTACTGTTACTGCTCACACTGCTTGACCTCTATTGTTAACTTCTCAGATGGGGTGCCTTAAATTATTCTTGCAGTAGGCATGTCCTCCATCCATAGATTCTGCTTTTTCACTGTAATGTTTAGTAAAGGTCTGTACAGTTTTCAATTACAGGATATGAACAAGTATCTTTGTCCAGGTAATATACGTTACAGACTTCAGAGACACTACTGTAGCTGGGTCAGTGAATAGTATTAATATCTCTGTGGTGTTAATGCAGTTGTACAATGAGCAGGAATCCTGCAAAAAAATCATGTTTGGGAAAAGGTCACTAGATCAGCAAGAGTATGGAATCTGCACCTTGATGTCTTCCAAGATGTCAACAACATTATGTAATTATAACAAGGCATGGGAGCAAAGTTATTGATGGGTGTGATCTGCATTTGGTACAGATTACACCCATGGATAACTTTGCTCCCATTTGCTTCATTATCAAAAGGGGTGGAGAAAAGGCATCAAAAAGGCTACCAAAAATCAGATAAACATCACCAAAGCCATCAGCTTTAGGAGCAGAACTTTCTGACGACAGAGTTCATGCAGCCATGTACTACAACTACTGAAGTCAAAGTGACAATAGTGGAAGTGACAGATGTTTATCATGGTGTAATATACAACCACTCATATGTATGCATGGACTGTGGAAGTACACTGGCAAAAACATAATGTCATGGATGGCTCTGCTGTGGCTCTGAAATTTAGCTGTGGGAAGCTGAAAGCAGAATTCAGAAGAGCTCCTTCAACAGGAACTTAGAAGTTCCTATTTCTCAATGGCATCAGATGCATACGATAAAAAAAGAGAAAAAAAAATGTTGTCCTGGTTGTTTAGTACTTCAGTCAAAGCTAAGGGACACAAAAGAAACTTTTGGGTATCTATGGCCTTCATAATGATACTGTTGAGGCCATCTTTGCAAAAATAAAGGATGCTAAACAAACAAAAAGGTATCTTTCAGTGGATGAATGTCCTACTATCCAAATAAAATCCCGAAGGTAAAACAGAAAACAAACGATACATAGGACGAAACACAGCACAGCTTACCCATTAAAGTTTTTTATGGTTTATCTGCTGTGTTTCATCCTACTTTTCGTTTGTTTGCTGTTTTACCTTTGGAAAAATAAAGGATGTCCTTGTGCAGAAAGGACTGCATCCACAAAAGTTATCAACCTAAGCTGCACGCAATGTTTCAATTATGAAGAACATAGGTCTGTTTTTAAACATCTGAAAGTTGATGTGCTTCATATCTTACTAGAAAACTGTCTGTGCCAAACACATATATAAGTATGCCAGCAAAGCCCTTGCAGAGTTTGATTTTGAGATGATTATGAAAATCCACAGTGAGTTTTCAACATCTGCCAAAAGAAAATGCACAAATAATGGTCTTCTATGCTTTCCTAGACCAAGACTTTAAGGAGATTATGCAGCATGTTGTCATAAGGTGGCTGTCTAGGAGGCTGATAGAATGCTGGCTTGTTACTAAAGGTTGTTTCATTAGTCAAGGGCCTGGTGAGTGTCACCCCCTCAACTAGAGATTCGTAAAGGCCCCTCGGGGTGACATCACAGCAGACATCTCGGGCTGAATATTGCATACACTCGGGGTGACATCACAGCAGACATCTTGGGCTGAATGTTGCATACACTTCATGCACTACACAGTGATAGTGAGTCGAAGAGATGAGATGTTGTGAAGGATGAATGACCAGTTCTTAGCTCTAAAGGTGCATCTACTGTAAAGCACTTACCTCCAACTGTTAGACAGCAGGTCTGCAGGGTTTTCAGTACCTTTTATACAAAATTACTTTCCTATCTGCAGAAATGGTTTGATTTTGATAATAGTCACATTAAACTATGCAGGTATTCAGCCTCCAACAGCCTGTAGCCACAGATGCTTTCAAATTAGTTGTGAACACTTACGATATTTACTCAGACTACTATGCTTTTAACTGCTGCATTGACAGCCCTATTAGAGATGACACAGGAGTCCATAAGTGGTAGCTGGATGACTTTTTTTAGTAAAGCACCAGATTTCAAAATGTTTTACAGACTGGTGCAGTTTGTTCTTTCTATTTCCCCAAGCAATGGCTTTGTGGAATTTTCTAACTTATGGGGAATATATGGACTAATAACAGAAACAAAATGCTTGACTTTCTTATCAAGGCTGATCAGCAGGTCAAATTACATTTTAAAATTAGTTGCTCACTATTTTATGCATCAGTAAAGGGTAGCCAGCCATTACTAGAGGCTGCCAGATCAACAGAGATATAGCTTCAAATATAAGCAATGATGACTTTAAAACTGGATTTCTGGTATGGCAATAACTTGATATCAAGCAACACAGCAGGGACATAAACAAACTGTTCACCAACCACAAATTTCAGTATATAACACAAAGTGCAGATGAACAAAATCGATTTTGTAGTAATTTGATATGCAACTGAAATTCAATCTTCCATGGAGACTAGCAATAATCATAGCTGGATGTGTCTCCCTACTGAAATGTCACACTCAAAATGCTTTGCCTGTCAAGCCAAGAAAAAAAAGACTGAAAATCAAAGAAAAGAGTGACTCTCAAATATCACTCTTTTCCTTTTAACTTTTTATTGCAGAGGAGGGCAAGCCCCCCTGCATCCCCTTGATATGGCTGGCAACCCCCCCCCCTTGAAGTTATGTGATGGATGAAATGAGGTTGCTATATATATATATATATATATATATATATATATATATATATATATATATATATATATATATATATACCAACTCCAAGATCACCATACCTCAGAGAAAAGGGAATATCCTGAGAAATAGCCACCTCAGACTTACTATATGTAAGTCTGTTCTATTGGCCATTTAGTCTCTGTGTTTCAGGACTCACTGTAGTGGATCCCGACATTTGAAATGGTTACTGCTATAAACAGTTAAATGTAAAACAGTAAAGGAATTCTGGATCATACTGATGTTAGCCCAAAACAAATTCAGTAAGGAAAAAACAAAGCATAAGACAGTAAATTCTAAGTGAGAAATTGGGAAACTGACAGGTGAGCAAGGCAACATGGCAGATCCAGTAGTGGCCTCAGCAAGATTAGAGAACAGGGAAGACAGACACATACAAATGATAAAAAAGAAAAGAATAATAAAACACTAAGATTTTTAAAATTAGCAGAGTTCTTACTGGATATATTGCTGATAAACAATAAGAAAATAGAAGAGATTGAAAAGGCGCTGAAATTGCATTCGGGTTAATTAATGTAGTTGCAGAAAACAAAAAAGTAAAGGACAGAGAGACTGAGCAATAGGTCATGCAAGAGAAGAACTTCAGCAGAAGTAACAGAGCTATAAGATTAATCGCTTTGGGAAAATGTAAGCATCATAGATGTGTCGAACACATTAGAAAATCATAACTGAAAATATTTCATAAGATCTTATATAAATAAATGGACTGAGATTTTAGCAGCAGATATACTTTTAGAGAGAGCACAATGACTTTACTCCATGTTGGCACTAACTAGGGTACAGCCAAAGTCAATTGTGATACATTTACAAACTTTTTCACAAAATAAGAAGGTTTTATCAAAGCTGTGGAAGAAAGGAAAAGTGCTAAAAATGGGAAGTGCACACATTTGTGGATAATGAATATTCACCGCCTAAACAACTAGACAGAAAATCCATCTTTGTGGATAATGATTATTCACCCCAACCAGTCAGGAGGAAAAATAATAGATATTTGTCAGTAATTTATAAAAATCAAAGAACTGAACTTGCAATTACAATAGCAATATCTGGTGTTTATAACGGTTTTTACACTATGGGTATTAAAATCGACTGCTTGGTTGAATAGGGCTTGGAAGATTTGTAGAGAAGTAATGAAGAAGTGACTAATACAGACATTGATCAGTAGACTTCAGAGTGACCAGCAAAGAGTCACAATGTGCAAAGTAGGATCCCCTATTACAGATGGCTGGTTAAAAGTTTTCTTCTGTTCCACAGGATAATGCTAGACAAGCAAAGAAAAATGGAAGGGAAGACAAAAAACAACCATGTGTCCACAGCAATAGGTGAAACACAGGAGCAGTTAGCCATTATAGACTGAAACTTTTCTTTTTCTTGTTTTTATTTGAATATATAATTTACCCCAGGACTACTTTATGACAACTTAAGAGACACTTCTAAAAACAGCAAGTTAACTGCTCAAGGAATCTGCAATATACTGCACACCATGTGTGTGTGTGTGTGTGTGTGTGTGTGTGTGTGTGTGTGTGTGTGTGTGTGTGTGTGTGCATGCGCAAGAGTGCCAGTCTGTGTATATGTTTTTTCCACTCTTGGTTTTGTCTTTTCAATTTCAATTTTGTTTGAAAATGTCTGAGGATAGCCTGATAAGACAGCAGCAATGGACTTGTTTCCTAGTTATAATATCAAATGGCGACTATCAGTGAAGCGTTCTCTGACATGAAGGAATGAGTAAGTCAAGTAACCAATCAAAACTGAAGAGGGAGGTATCATAAAGATGGGCAAACAAATGCAAGTTTAAAGAAATAGTTGCCAGCACTCTGTGAGATGTCAGTATAAAAATTTAAGATGTTGTTTATGCTTGCCTTTTGCATCTTACCTTAACCACAATAAAACGGGGAATGCAATGTTTTGATCATTATCATACAACTGTGCACAAGACACATGTCAATTAAAAAAGGGGTGGGGCAATGTGGACATTTGCATACTGGTAAAAAAGATGAAAGGGTAAGATCCCATCCGATGGAAGTACCATCCAACAGCAATGATTATGTTTGATGCATTTGCAGTTAGAACTGGAGATTATTTGTATAAATATCATCTTAGAGTTACTGCAGTGATAGAAAATTATATGGATTCATTGTAGTGGTGAGTGCTTGACCCTGTGGGAAGGGGAGGATATGACATGAGAGTAACATATAAGTTTACAAATGAACTATTGCCAGTTCAGACCTAAGGCCTGGGAAGTGACATACAAATTCCAAGTCTAGTTTTATATTTTGCGAGTGATTCTGTTTTTTATATAGTTACTTTGGTCACTTCTAGACTGAATGATAATATAATCCAAAATATGCTGGGAAAAAAGACAATACATTCAGGACGGATTTGGTAGAGAATAAGGAAAAGGCAGAGAAAACACAAAATATGAAAAAGGCAAGACTGACATAGCTACGGAGTGAATGACAAGATGTGATTATCTAAAGAACAGTGGAAATGTCTAATTAAAAATAATACTATGGAAGGTTAATGTCCATGTAGGTGACAAGAAAAGGCAGAAGGCTTTGACATGTCTTAGTAAATATGAAGCATAAATAATAATGTTGCAAGATCACTTTAACATAGAACATTGAATATAGTTAAAAAGTAGACCTTGATTTTTAACTTTTAGCATTATATAAAGTTAGAATGTCACTTGTCACCTAGTGTTGTGCCACTTCTGTGTAGTGAACCCTTAAATGCTTTGATAGCAAGTTGCTTGCTGCATAAAAAAGTGGCATTTAGATATTGAGCCTTTCTACATTTCTTGCATGCAATAACTGCATGTGGAATTCAAGATTTGTGCTTTTTGTTGTTGTTTGGAAAAGGGGAGTGGTTACCCAAGGGAAGGGCTGTGGTCATATCATGCAAGGTGTTTGCATTGCTTGTTAAGAAGTGGCACTGTGGAAAGGTGGCAACCCTGCCACCGTATCAACCTTTTTTGTATTTCAAGGCTTATTATTAAACAGGCCCCTAGATTTAATAAAATCTGTGTAGGCATAGTGTAGAGCCTACATGGAATGTTACCATGTCTGTATACATGGTTCCCTCTAGGCAGCGTGCCATGCATATTAATCATGGCACATTGCGGAGGGAGAGCTGTGGAACACAGTTATTGAATCAGTGTAGAAAGTGTGGTGCTAACTGTGTCTGCAGATGAGTAACACACTCCCTGTACTGTCTAATTGTATTGTATCAATGTAATTTAATTTTTTTTTTATTTCCTTAAAAACATGTTTGTGCAGTATGGTGCGGAGAGCAGCAGTGCTAAGCGGTGCCAAGACACCTGCCAGACATCTAAAAATAGAAACCGGACATATTTAATTATTTATGTAAAGGTCAAGTTTAAGCATAGCTGAGCGGGTTTGTGTGGCACGGCTTGGTGCTCAGCACTGCTTAAAGGTAGCTTAGAGGTATATGTAAAGGTATATCAACATTCTACATATCCATGTAGCTAAATGGGTCAAGTTACAGCCTAATGTGCAGTAGCTGCAGGGTTTAAATACATGGAAGGGCAAGTAAGCATTTTTGTTTGAAATACAAATTATGCAAATTATTTATAAATACCAGCCTGCTGCACTCAGCTAAGCTCTGCTAAGACCTGTAAAGCACTGCATAAACAAAATAATGGCTGATAATGTGTATGCACTGCTTGACACTGCTTGGCTGGTTTGCCTGCCACAAAACACTGCTAAGCACGGCTTGGCTGAGCTGAGCTGGTTTGTGCAGTGCTAAGTGATGCACTGCACTTTTAAATGTTACCCAATGGCATGTAAGGGCATGAAAACAGGCTATATTAAGTCCAATAGGCAGGAATACAGCATAATCCATTGGAGTTCTTTCTCTAAATGATATTATGACAGGCGCTGGTGAGGGTTCATGCTTTCGGGTGCAGGGTTGGGGCATCCTGGAGTCAAGGGTCTTGGTGGGACTCCTTGTAAAAAAAAACATGAAGGCCAGCTTCTGTAGGGAGGTTACCGTGGCTCAGAGTGCAAGGTGGAGGCCTGGGATGGGCTGGCAAGGGACCTCACCAATGCAACTGGTATCACCCACACAGATGAGCAGTGTTGTCACCACTACGATGACCTGAAGAGAAGTAAAGGGGATCTCTTGGACACCTGGGTCCAAGAATTTTGGGCACGGGCTGTCCCACATGTATGTAAGTACTTTCATCTCTGTACCACCAATTTGTAATTTGAATGCCTGCTAAATTGGTATGCATAATGGTATTCCACTCTCCCAACGGCTGCAGAGGAGAGTGCTCGCAACCTCGAGGCACATGCCGGGCGCTTGGCCAGGTTGCGTCATGAATGTGGTGAGTACAGATGTATTTCGCTATCTGTAGTCAAATAAGCAAGAAAGAGTAATGCATTAACTGCAATTAGGTATATACAGTAAAGACTGTATTGCAATGGATGTGGACTTACAGCTGTACTGCAGAAAGTGCATACTGCCAACTGTAGTGCTATAAGCAGGGAAGACTAAAGCATTAACCATAATAAAGGATATGCAATAAAGTCTGTAGTGCAATAACTGTGGAATTACAGCTGTATTGCAACACCTGCATAATGACAACTATTGTGCAATAAAAACTCGAAATTATACCAGCAACTGCATGAAGGTCTGCCTAATAAAGTCTGTTGTGCAATAAGTGTGGAATTAGGGCTGTTTTGCAAGAAATCAATTATGACAACTGTTCTACAATAAAAAACACGAAATAATACCAGTACTTGTGTGAAGGTATATCTAATAAAGTCTGTTGTGCAATACGTTTAGATTCAGAGCTGTTTTGTAGAAATGCATTATGGCAACTGTTCTGCAACAATACATGACCTAATGGCAATAACACCAAGGTAAAATGTGTACATCAGGATTGTCTTGTTTTCACCCTTGCATGGCAGCTACATGCATTCAGGCTGTGAGGTACAATGCTGCAGTCAGGTACAACAGTGTAATAGTTGTAGACTGCAAATAACCCATAATCAGATATTGTTTGTTGACTTCACAGATATTTCAAGACACTAACAATATATTTTGTACACCTGCATTCTATGTAGTAATATATAGGTTACCTAGGATCTCTGTTATGCTTGAATTTCATGCATGTGTGTTCAGCTGTCACTGAAGTCTAGAATAAAACTGTACCACTATTACCAGGTCATATTTTGGTTCCAGATGAGCTCTAGGCAAATATCAGTCAGTAATCAGTAATCAGCAGTGACTCAGCAGCTCAGTTTGCTAAATGCTCTGTATGAAGTACATTTTGCCACACACAGACCACCAGGGTTTGAATCCATTTCTATGTAGCACTAAATATTACAGTATCAGTCACATGTTTACAGATTTTCTCTCCACAGTAACTACAGGTAAACGGGTGAAGTAGCCCATATTATGAGTAAATAATTGTGTGTTTAGCTGTCACAGACTGTTACAATCATTACCAGGAATGTGAAAATACAGCATAAAATAAAGGAAATAAGTATAATAATAATAAAAGAAAAGAGATACAATGTGTAATCTTTGGTATGGCTGTATGCCTGGAGTGTCTGTTAAAGGTTGCTGCAGTCAATGAATACATTGCATAGGTTCATAGGTAGGTACTAGGCTATCTGCCCTAGGGCATTTATAAGCCTAGCCAGAATGTGTTGGCTTTCGCCACCCTTTTAGACTAGATTCCTGAGCCTCTGTCCAGCAGGGCCATAGAAGTGATCCCAGGAGTAAATTTACGGTTTCCCATCCACTCATGAAGATTTCTCTTGAAGAGGGTCAGCGAGGGGCTCTGCCTAACATGGACTGGGATTCTTTTCCAGAGCGGGGGAAGTCTCTGGGATATGAATCTATCCCTCCGGCATGTCCTATTTATTGTTGGGCTGAGGTTTAAATCCCTGGAGCGTGTAACTCTAATGTATTTGGCTTTCTTGAGGTGGAGCATGTCCATCAATTCCGGGTTAGACATGGCCATGTATGTCAGGCAGAGATCGCCTCTGAGTAGGCGGTAGGCAACTGAGTAGAGATGGAGTTTCTTTAGTCAAGCTGCATTGGGCATCTGTTTGAGGCCCACGATCCTCTTGGTGAGGTACTTTTGAGGTCTCTCCAGCTGTTGCAGGTGTCGGGTAAGATACATCCCAAATGGGGCATTGTACTCAATTAAGGGCCTGGTGAGCGATGAGCAGAGGGGCACAATGACCTCTCTTGATCTAGATGTGAACCCTTTTGTGAATAGGTGAGCTATATAGAAGATTTTTCTAACCACTTTGACAATGTGATTGTCAAAGGAGAGGTTACTATCTACTTGGGTCCCCAGATCCCTAATTACTTCTTCCGTACTTAGTGGATTACCTCCTATGTGGTAGTTTGTGGGCACTTTGTTTTTCCCAAAGGGGATGACTATGCACTTTTTGGCATTTAGCTTGAGGCCATGGATGTGACACCAGGTATCCGTCTCGGTAATACCCTTCTGGAGGATGCTTGTGTCAGCCGGAGAGTCGATTATGTCTCCCAGTTTGCAATCATCTGTGAACTTGGTCAGCCACAGTCCTCCCGTGCTTGCCTGTACCTCAGAGAAGTATATACAGGACAAGAGGGGTCCCAGGACTGAGCCCTGTGGGACGCCACTTGTAACTGGTTTAGAGTCGGACATGGCACCCACAACTCTGACCATGTGGGTTCTATCCCTGAGCCAGTTTGCAACCCATCTGGTGACATATGGGTTGATATTTAGGCTGGTAAGCTTATTTACGATGCCAGAGTGGGGTATTGTGTCAAAGGCCTTTGCGAGGTCCAGGTAAGCTGTGTGGACTACCTTTCCCTCATCTATGGCTTTGGTAGCTGTTTCAAAGAAGGCAACTAGGTTTAAGAGGCAAGATCTGCCTTTAACAAAGCCGAATTGGGTAGGGTCCAGTGTCTGGAGGTTCCCAATGTCTGTTGATGCAGATGTCCTCAGCAATCACTGCTATTGGGTTCTATCCTATCCTGCCAAGCAAGGCATGATATTTATTTACTCTCTGTACTGTACACATACATGTCTCTCAAGTGTCATGCTGTCATGTAATGTAATTACTAATGTGTAATCCCTCTGTCAAAGATTTATCATCGACATGATTATGTAAACAGCAAAGTACCACTGCATCAGCCCACAGTACACCTTGGAAGTTTTATAGGCACACCTGATGTGCAAGTGTTCTGTGCAGTTGTGTACCTGCAGTTGTTACTGCTTGGCCCATACTGTCCCATGTGGATAGCATGAGAGGTATGTATGAGCAACAGCAGCTATTGGGAACTTTTACACATAAAGAAAGGACAGACCTTAGAGTAGATAGCAGTACTGTTGTCAACTATATAGCCTATAATGGTATTAATGGACTGTATTTCTCTCTCTCTCCCCACCCCTTATCTTCATATAGTTATTAATGTTATTCATTGGTTATGGTTTACTATTAACATATGTTGTTACATTAAACTTCATTTTGGGGCATGTGTTTTATTATTATGTATTAAAATGGTTGCATATTAACATATCTTGTTGAATTACCTTTTATGTTGGCCTCATCCCATAACTGTTACTGGCATGCTGTTAATATACTGACTGTTCTGTTATTTATTGTTCTGTTTCACATAATATGCACTGAAATGTAATGGGGTTGTTTCCAATGTTCTGGCATGCTGTTATTACTAACAATGGTTTTGTTCATAACTAATCTATATGTATTGCTATACCTCTATCACCACAGTGCAACAGGGTAAGCCAGTTCCTGCTGATCTGCCTACCCTACCTCAGCTGGCCGTGGCACCAGGTCCTGGCATGTCTGGGACCCAGGCCAGTTGTGGCCCCTCCACTGGCCCTGCACCCCCCTTTGGGTGGAACTGCCTCAGGAGATGGGGCCCAGGCCCCCTGGGAGTGGTGGCGGAGGGGTGGTAGTTACCCAAGTTCAACTACTGGCCATGGTGTGCAGGATTGTTCATAAGAGCAATGAATGATGTCTGCGCTGGATTGAGGACACACTGGACAACCTGGTAGGGCAGGATGGCCGTAGCACCCAGCCCCCAGCACAGCCACCTTTGGGGCAGTGAAGCAGCAGTGTTGACTGCTCATGGGTGGGGATGTCAGCCATGCTGCTGCTGTCTGGAGGCACATGCATCTTGGATTCCACGACACCCTCCCCTTTCAAGTTGTTTATCCCCCTCATGTGTCACTCACCACACCTGTCTGCTGTGTTGTTTGTCTTGTCTGCCTGCAAATGCATCCTCTCCTACTCAACTTACCTCCTCCACACGTACCTATGTCCCTTAACCAATATTCCTCTCTCTCCTTATTAAAAAAAAGGGCACCTGTCCCATAAAAAAAATATCACCCCATACAAAGCTCTCCATTTCACACTGGTTCACTGGACGCAACTAATTTGGTCCAATTGGCTTGACAACACATTTATGTTGTCCTCACCCCTCTCTCTGGGGTTTGAAAGTCCAAATCCATCCACAAAAGCTGTCACAATGCACATCTGTTGCTGTACAAGAAATGGAAAGTTATGGTTCTTTCTTCCAGCACATCCTTACCTGCCTTTCACTATGTTTATCCCCCTGCTTGCCCCCATTTCACCACTGTCCTATCACCCTAATTTTCTTTTCTTTATACTTTTTTAGCATGGGTTTGTGTGGAGCTAAGCGAAGCCCCACACTGCACAAATCCACTTAAATGAGCTTTAATGCGCCTTAATGACCTTATGTGTTTCTCACAGTGGTAGACACATGTACAAAATAATCACCTCTGCCACATTTCAAACCCAAGCCCATGTCAATTATAGCCTATTGCACTAACCCACTACACATCTGATCTTAATTAAAACAGGTGTTTCCAGCAAAACATACTGATTGCCGCTAACAGACTGAAATTAAACCTAATGAGAAAATGGGAGTTTACCTGGGACTCTGATGCAAAAATACAGCAGTAGACAGCCAAATAAATAATACTGGCAGAACGTGAGGCCTGGGATAACAGGTGAATGTTCCCTTTTATCTGCAACATATTGAAACACACCTGCTAAGGCATCAATGGCACAGTAAATATGTTTAACTCGGACACTGCTGCAGAACAACTGCCTTTGAAAGACATGCACATACTGATGGATGCAGACGTGTGTCACAGCCTGTATGTTTGCACATATATCTGGCAAATACACCTGCTGCAGCACTGACTCAATAGCTCAGTCTGTTTAATGCCTTGCATACAGTACATTTTGCCACACACAGTCCTGCGTTCGAATCCAGTGTGTTGCACTTTAATTACATTGCTGTGAAAACTAGCAAGTAATGACTGAGTCATGCAATTTTAATCCGCATAGGTTATTGCTACTGAATTATCTGCTACCCAGTTTTGCAAGTCAAAGGCATGCAGTTAGGGATACACTGCACATATTGGTATAGCCTAACTAACTATATGTTTCCGTCCACTCTACTACTGGCACTGTTGCATAATGAATGTACCTTAAGCACATGCCTTGATTGGAATGTAAAGGGTACCCTTACCCTGGCTATGCTGTAATGACAGGGCTGCCACAGTTGCACATACAGCTTGTTGGCCTCCAAAGTGTTCACACTCCCCCATGTGACCTACATTGCAGCAGCAGCTGCAACCTGGAGCATACACAGCTGCATGTTAAGGTAGCTGCTAAACACCAACCCTACCTCCCAACCCACTATAACAGGTGATCCAGACACAACCATACGTAAGTGGGGCAAAGGCCCAGAGATAAGGACATGTTTCACAGATTGCCCCTACAAAGATAGTAAGTTGATAGGATAGCAGCTAATGCATTAGCATGCATATTGTGATGGGTATGAAGTGCGACACTCACATGTCTCTCTCTCTCCTTACTGACCACAACCCACAATGTTGGCCAGTGAACTGCCAGATGACCACAATGTCATGGGATACTGACCAAACATATGAGGCAAAACTGTGGACATACTTCATACATCTCTATGGTGGTCAGTATTAGTGCTTACCCTCTGTGATGCTGTAGTGTCCACACCTCAGTAATATCCATCTCCAAAACTAAGAAAGGGGGCAAGACCTACATGAGGTCCTCATATATGGCACTGTGGTGCCATGTCATTGACTAATGATAGTGCAATTCAGCTGTTTTGGATGCAATTAGCAATTCTGAGCCACAGACTGGTGCAGAGGCAATTACCTGTTAATGAGCATTACCTACAAAAGACAAGCAACAGCTTATGGGGGATAGGGCTGTATGTGGTTTGACTCAGACACTGTATGTGCAAAACATTTGCAGAGGAATGCTTCAAAAAAGGAATACATCACTATACCAGGTATGTACTAGATTTCCCCATAAAACGGGATGCAGATTGGAGGATGAAGGTATGGAGAATAGTGATTACAACAGTAGACTTGTATTAGATCTATGATATTGACTTGTCAGTGATACTCTGCTGCCCAACACCTACAGGCATTGCCTCTCAACTGTCCCTACTTTGAATCACATCTCTGCTCTGTCCCTGTCAATCCCTCCTACAATGGTCGTCTGCTGTAGTAAAGATAGTGGATTACACACAAGACATAATGACACTAAATAAGGGTGTGCACTCCTGTAACATCAAATGATGCACTGTAATTCACCTCCTCTCAGTCTGTCAGTGTCACACATAAATAGGTCTAACTTTGTAAAAGTGTCCCTGATGTACTCTGGCTAAGTCCCTGTTTCGTGGACATTCATCCCTGTCTGGTTGAGAGCTAAGCCTAACATACCTCTCAACCCCCTACAGTAAGAAATCAGGGCAAAGCCATAATTAAGGGGGGTGAAAGGCCCAAACTCAGCCAAACTCAGCTCAGCTCAACTCAAACCAAACTCAGCTGTCAACTGTGTGGACAGCCTAGACCTCTGGCACCCAAACACCACACCCTGTGCATGTGATAACTGTGCCACATCCATGCCATCGATGCAGGGACCTGCAAATGTATCTGATGCACAGGGTGACTATATTACTTTACATGTGTTTGTGTAGTGCAGTAGTGTTATGCCATGACAGGTACTGTATGCTGGCATGTGTCTTGACTACACATCAGACTTTGTGTATCTTTGTGGCCTGTTGGTACACTGGTGGTAGTATTACAGAATGACAGATGTGTCATAGTCCTGTCTATGTTTGTGTCCCAGGAGTCTAAGTGGTTCAACTATGGACACATGGTGGCAATACAGCAGCACAGGATGTCAAGGAAGCACAACAGAAATATGGTGTCAGCATGGTATGCCAGTATATCTGCATGGCTCCCTAGGTGCATATCTGTAGAACAGTGTGTCAGGGACAATGGTGGACAGTCAGTGTCATCATCCTTTCATACCCTGTGAGAAAGTCTGCTATCCTTAATACATGTCACCTGGGTATGTTGCATGTAGAAATCTAGTGGTGGTGGACATCAGTTATGCTTATGTAGATGAGACAATTTAGGGCCAACGGCTAGTCACAGGGCCATAAAATGCATAACCAATGGACAGAGATAGGTTGGATGGCCATGTCTCTAGTGCTGCAAGGGGATATGTTTACACACACACACACACACACACACACACACACACACACACACACACACACACACACACACACACACACACACACACACACACACACACACACACACACACACACACACACACACACACACACAAGCTGGATGCTGTGAAATTAGAATCCGTACCATTCTAGTAGTACACACTATAGCTTACAGTACTTATCGCATGCACCACAAAGTTTATCTGATATCAGAGTGTCAGCCAGCACTCTTAAGGTGGATAACATCAGCAGGCCTTGTGGAGGAGGGACTTTACAGGCCAGCAGCCAGTCACAGGGCCATAAAATGCATACTAATGCACAGAGTTAAGCCATATGGGCATGTCTGTAGTGCCACAAGGGGATATATGTACATGCACACAAACACACACACAGACACACACACATACACATAAATGCATGCACACACACACACACACACACACACACACACACACACACACACACACACACACACACACACACACATTGGATGATGTGAGAATAGAACCCCTACCTAACTAATGTTACACACTACAGCTTTCAGTACTTATTGCATGCGCCATGAAGTTTATCTGTTATTTTGTCAGCCAGCACTCTTAAGGTGGTTGACATCAGCAGGCCCTGTAAAGGAGGCCAATTTTGAGGCCAACGGCTAGTCACAGGGCCATAAAATGCATACCACTGCATGGCGATAGCCCATATGGGCATGCCCATAGTGCTGTGAGGGGATATATTGATATACACACACACACACACACACACACACACACACACACACACACACACACACACACACACTTGGATGATGTGAGATTAGAACTCCTACCTATCTAGTATTACACATTACAGCTCACAGTTCTTATCGCACATGCAACAGGTTATGTCTGTTGTATATGGTGATGCAGGAACAGTACTTGTGCAGTACACAAAGTGGCCTTGTGTAAGACTGCATGTGTGGCCTGCAGAGTGATACTGCTTGGTACTGTTATTGTATTTAGTATCCTAGGGGTGGGATACCTGGCGATATCCCTGCTATGTGTTACACTTACCTGTCTGGCCATATGTGGCTATTTGCAGTTTGATAGGTGGACATGTGGCCAGGGACAATATGGCCTGTCCAAGGCATGAATTGCACCCATTGTACATTACATCACCTGCGTACCTGTGTCTGTCTACAGGGTGACAGTCTGCAGGCACAGGGGTCTGTGGGTGATTGGATTATGTACTGTTGTGGCCTTGGTCTGGTTCCATCAGATAACTGTCGTGAAGTGTAAGTGCAGATAACCCCAGTATACTGAGATATGTGGAGACATTCATACATCCCCACCCATGTCTATATTAATGTGTATAACAGGGATGTCTGATTAAATGTTGTTGTGTGTGTACGGTATGTGAATGTGTTATGTAGATATATGTGGGGAGTCTAAGTATCATTTACTTTATACAGCTATATGTACCTCTTGTTATCATATATATATATATATATATATATATCTATATCTATATATATATATATATATCTATATATATATATATATATATATATATATATATATATATATGTGCCACATACTGATAGAGACACTAATCAACCATGAGTGGGCTAGGGAGAGACAGATATGTATATGTAGCTGTATGTATGTACAGACATATTTCCACGTAGCAGGTCATTGGGTGGTAGAGGCAACAGACTTGGGTTCAAGTTAGCTAAGTGTAGGAGCATGCCCAGTACTGACAAGGTGACTCCAGGCCAGAGCTACTTGTACTCCAGTCCAGGATTATGTGTGCTGCAGACAATTGGCTACTGCACCTGTTACATCAGTACTGCAGTTCCTGACATTGTCCAAGGCATTCCCTGGCTGTTTGATGACCTTAATATGTGACTCAAACCTCACAATGTACAGAGCTTCACAGACTATCCTGAAGTTTGTCTCATATTTTTGGTTCGTTTCACATACCATTGTGGTTTTCTGGCAAATTAGTGGCATATCAGTGATAGAAGTCAATAATTAATGGCAGACATTTGAGTTTCAGACTCTATACACTTCAGGAGATTCATGCTAATGCAAGACCTGTTATTCTATTGACATTCTACATTTGTAGGAGCAACTATTTAAAATTTGTCCCTAGTTGTGGGCCTTGGTCCCACTTTTATTCATGGTTTTGGCCAGATTTCCTGCTCTAAGAGGTTGAGAGGTATGATGTGACTGGGGTACATGATGCAGCACCACACGCAGGGTGACTGCATACCTCTCCCTGTACATGTTTTTGCAGAGTGTCCAGCATTTTGCCTCATATGTCTGCTGTGTTCCTCATACATTTGTGGTTTTCATGTACTATACTGTAAACAGCGGTCACTGACTTGTAACTACTGACACATTTAAGTGATGGCCTTTAGATCCTGCAACTAATCTGACCTGTTGCAGCCTGCTGTTATACTAGCCACCTGATAGGTTACTCAGAGCATGTATAATGTCTGTATGTCTGTAGGTATGGGCCATTGTGCCCCCATTCACTCTGGCTTTGTCCAGCTTTCTTGCAGTAACACATTGACGGGTTATGACAGCCTGTGGGAATACCATGATATGAGTACCTGACATGCAAAAGATGTTGGATGCTGCCAGATTCGAACCATCAGCACCATCACCCATGCTACTGTCCCTGGCCCAGTGAGCCACAGCAGCTGCCAGAGAGGTTTCGTTTTTCACACTATCAACAACATATAGGAATTGTCTGGTCTGCAGGTATGTCATTGCAGACTTACTCTTACAGCAGTTGTATGGGAACACTGATGTGCTTGGGGTGGCGGACAACCAGCCTGTGCTCTGCTGGCATAGACAGTCATGTGACTGTCTTGTGACCCCACTGTTTGGCATCTCCCTGGAATAATGTCATGGAGTTTCCAGACATGTGGCCTAGTGGATACTATGGGTCACATACTAGTGAACAGGGTACCTATTGTCCCAAGTGTCTGTTAAATCTGTACAAGTAGCCCAGTTGCCTACTACAGATCTCTGCAAGTAGCCCAGTAGCACACTATATATAGCCCACTATATTCCCTTGCATACATGCATCAGGTCCATACATATGCTACCATATTGTAGTACCCCTTACAAGTGGTGTATAGGAGAGTGACTTACCTTGTCAATGCAGCAGTTGACAGACCTGTAGTTCGAGGCTAACTCTGTCTGATGCACATAGTCCACAGCCAATACATGGTGAGGTACAGGTTGTGTGGTCCGGCTGGCATCATTTTAATAATATGTATGTGAGTCAGAGTAAGGTGTCAGTCCCTAGGACCCTTGATTTTCAGTGCATGTGCTATGGGATGTCTCTTGGCCAAGGCCAGGGCATATTGGGCATGCTTACACCTGCCAATAGGGACAGCCTCAGGGGGGTCCTCCTCCAAGTCCCCCAGTGGGTGTGGCTGTGGTGACTTAGGCACTGGTGGCAGCCTGTGTATCCCTTCCCTTTGCTGATCCTGCTGCAGCTGTTTCTGTGGGATCATACTGTGTAGCATGGCACATACTGTGAACATCTGTGCACATGTGGCTGGAGGGTATTGCAAGGCTCCCCCAGATACACTTGAGGCACTGGAAGTGTGACATCAACAGCCCAAACACATGCTCTATGATGTTCTTAGTTTGTGCGTGTGCCTCATTATGGTGTTTTTCCATGGGCGTGTGTGCATTTCTGATGGGTGTTATCACCCACAGTTCCAGTGCATAGCCAGCATCCCCAAGTAAATGTCCATGTGGGATGTCCCCCCTAGCAAACATCTGGTACAGCCATGATGCGTGCCAGATATGGGAGTCATGATAACTGCTAGGGCTGCCAGCGCACACATTCATGATAATGCTCTGGGTACTGTACACAACCTGGCAGTTGATGGAGTGGAACCCCTTGCGGGTGACGTTGATTCTACCCTCTTCACTGGGTGGTGCCTTGATGTGTGCATGAGTGCCATCTATGGCACTCAGCACCTCAGGTTAATGTGCTACATGGTAATAGAGTCTCATACTGCTGGCCCTCTCCTCAGGGGTGTGGGGAAAATAAATGTGTTCACTGGGATGTGGTAGCATGGCATCCAGGAAATGGTGGAGTACCCTGGAAGCAGATGCCTGTGAGACATCCATCATGTCCCCAGTTGGTCTTTGGGAAGTACCTGTAGCTAGTATCCTAAGGGCTACACATACTTTTATTTCCACTGGGATGTGTTCCCCTCTGTTGGCTCTGTGTCTGAGTTGAGGTCGGCAGAACTCAGTGAGTTCTTGTAGTATGTCCCTGTCCACCTTGCAGTGTTCTACAATCTCCAGCTCATGCAGCTCCTGGTAGGTTACCCTTGGCCTGAACACTCTTCTTCTTCTTCTTCTCAGTCTAGGCCTATGATCAGCATCAGCAGCAGCTGCAGTGACCTCAGCATCTAGCACATACATATGTAGTATACCTGGAGCAGCCCCTAGCATTCTCTCAGTTAAAATTCCCAAGTCTGTACTCCAATGGTGCAGAGTATGGGGGAAAATCAGATTGTAGGGTATATGCAACCTTTATAGTGCTCTGCTGTAGGGGTTGCCTGTGTGGTTGGCTGTCTATGATGCATTGTTGTTTAATGGCCCTAGTGTAAGTCAAACAGGGCTCATCAGTAATTAATATATCATTGACTTTCTCTGCCATTTTTTTTGACAGCCTTCCCTTCCAAGCACTGTGGCATGCCTTGCAAACCCGCACCACAAAGATAAAGCTTAGCAGTCAGTAGACACACCCTCATGGAATGTTATGCTCAGCATGGTGGCGAGCTGCACAAACATAATAAAACACATGCCTTAGAGGTAAAGTAAACACAGCCTAGCAGTCAGTATACATGCCCCCCCTGCTCAGTGGTGTTCCATCCATGCAAATAGGCGCCACTGATCTCCAATGAGCTTATAAGATTGTAGACACACCTCCTTTTGATGTCAGCTACCTCTTCTATGGACACAAACACAGTTCGGTGCCTACAAGGATGGGATCTGTGGACATAGATACCCATTTGTGCTATTTAGTAACCCCCACCTCATTTGCATATACATCCATGCACAATGCCTGGAAACTACATGGTTTCAGGCCCTGCCTCGTTAGCAACCACAACAGTCTAACACTGTACATACTCCACATAGGGTCCTATAATGCATTACTGTTACATACTCACAAATTCTGTTTTTTACAATCTTTTTATATATATATTTTCCCATAATGGCATGTTTGCGCACTGTGGCAAGCTGCACAAACATACCCAGGGTATTAAAAAAAATAAATTATTTTCCATTATTTTTCATACTTCTTTGGACACATGGTGGTTAGTTTTGCAAATATCTGTGTCCTATATGCTACTTCTGCCACTGTAAGTACACTTTTACAGCCCATGGTGCAATTTTTACATCCTGTACATGGAATATTTCTGTGTACATTATGGACACAAACAAAGGGTCTGCATGACTGCCTCTCTGCTTGTTGGATCACTCTAACTGCCTCATTTTCATGCATTTCATCTGCTTATGAGGTGATCAATCTGCATGTCAAGGACACTTCTGTGTTCGCATGCTTGTGCACACCGCTCAGCTCCGTTTGCTGGATTGCACATCTCCTTACTTCTGTGTAAGCACCATGCCACTATGCCTACATGGCAAATAAGTCTGTGTAGGCGTTATTGAATTCCCCAGGGTCTTTTAGTATATGAGGCACTCTATGTCAAAACAAGTATCTTAATCAGCTTATAAAAATTTGTTCCTTCTTGAACAGACCTACACCAATCCAAACTAATAAATCCTGCCATCCAGTCATCACAAAAGAATATGAAAGACTGCAAGTACTTGCAAAAAACAGTTGCACATGATCTTTAACACAAAACAGTTTCTAAAGCTGAAAATGGACAGCTAATTAATTCTTAATTATTAATGACATTCATAAAGCTCCAGTGTGCAGCTCTTAAAACTGTTGAGATAAATGGGTTGACACTTGAAGCACCAAAAAGGCTGCTATAAAGAAAAAAGGTGTTGACACTTGGTAGCAATTTAAGAATAGAAAAAACATACTTTTTTATATAAAACAACTGCATAAAAAGAAGTTATGTTCTTACTATAACATTCCATCTGTGCTGTTGATCTTCAGTCATTCATGACTGATGTGTTTTGGTTCTGTCCTCGGAACTGACTCAGCCGATATAACAAGCTTGCGCCAGGCATAAACTCTCGAGCTAAGGTTAACCATAGTGCCTTTCTATTTATCTCCTCAGATCAAGTTTGCCTGTAATAATAAGAAAGCAGAAATTTGTCTGAGCAAATGCCCTAACACACAACCAGGACCAAACCTGAACCTCCAGGAGCCTTTGGAGGGGGGGGGGTATCATGAATGAATGAATATTGACAACACAGATGGAATGTTATGGTAAGAACATAACTTCTCTATCTGATGTTGTTAATCTTCATTCTTCATGACTGATGGGACAGAGTCCCTAACTACTTTATGTCCTGGGAGGCCCTATGGAAAGATATTCTGAGCACCACTGAACCAAAGGATGCTCTCCCCCTGGAGACCATGTCCAATTTGTGTTGAGAGATAAAGGTATGAGGGGTAGCCCACATAGCTGCTGCGCAAATGTCATCCATGGAGGCTCTACAATGAAAGGCCACTGAAGTGGAAACTGACCTGGTAGAGTGAGCCTTGACTTTAGTCGATAGACTCATTTTATTTTGATGATAAACAAAAGTGATACAATCTCTCAGCCATTTCGACAAGGTGACTTTGGAAACTGGATTGCCTATTTGAGGACCTGAAAAGGACAGGAACAGTTGGCCCGATTTTCTGAAGTTTTTCGTTCTGTCCAAATAAAAACGTAATTGTCTGTGTACATCCACAAATGCAAACAATATTCCCCTTTGTTTGAACATTTTGGGAAGAAAATTGACAGGTCAATGGACTGATTAATATTAAAAGTCTGATGCAACTTTGTGTAGAAAGAAGGGGTTAGTTCATAGGGATACTCTCTCTTTGTGAAAAACTATGTAAGTGTGTTTTACACACAAGGCCTGTAATTCTGATATTCTCCTGGCTAATGTGATGGCTACCACGAATAAAGTCTTCCCAGACAAAAATTTTATATTGCAAGTGGCAGCTGGCTGAAAGGGTCGATGAGTCAAGGTTTGTAGGATTTATGTCAAATTCCAACGTTCAATGGACTCTTTAAAGGGTGGCCTCAAATGCACGACTCCTTTTAAGAAAGTTTTGCAGAGATGGTGAGATATTAAAGAGAAATCTTCAAAATCATTATGGAAATTAGAGATAGTTGCTAAATGGACTCTAATAGTAGAAGTTGAGGCTCCTGAATGGAGTAAGGTTGACAAAAACTCCAGCACTGTATTAATCAGAGATGAAAAGGGGTCAAGTCCTTTTTCTCGAGACCACAACACAAATCTGTTCCACATACTAAAATAAATTTTTCTGGTGGATGGTTTATGGGATGCTAGAAATATTTTTTTTTATGGGGGAAGATAGATTATTTTGCCTGGCAATTACTGAAATGGAGGTACCAAGTGGTCAGTTTGATGCTCGATGGGTTTGGATGGACTAACCCCTGTGGATATGACAGTAATCCTAGAGTCAGGTCAAGAGTCCATGGGCAGTACCCATGGGCAGTAAACTAAGTGAGGCCAAAGGAAGGGAAACCAGATTTGGCGGGGCCAATAGGGTGCAATGAGGATTACCTTGCTTCTCAACTGATGTGCTTTCTTTAGAAATAGTGTGATCAGAGGAAATGGAGGGAAGGCATAAAGCAGTCCCGGGGGCCAATCATGTACAAGAGCGTCCCTTGGGGATTCCCCCTGAGGGGTGATTAGGGCAAAGTAACTGCTGCATTTGTGGTTGATTGGAGATGCAAATAGACAGCAGCAAGGCTGACCCCAATGATGAAAAATCTCTGATGCTACTTTGGGATTGAGAGACCACTCGTGAGGCAGGAGAATGCACCTGCTCAGTTTGTCCACAATCACACTGGAGTCCCCAGGAATGTGCGTTGCTATCAGAAAATGGTCAGAAGCTATCACCCACTGCCATACTATCAGGTCTTCCTGACATGGGTAGGATCTGGTTCCCACCGTTTGTTGATATACCAGACGACCGATATATTGTCCGAATGGATAGCAGCTACCCCTGACTGGAGGGCAGATTGGAATGCTTGCAACGCCAGGAGCACCACCCTCAGTTCTAAGATGTTGATATGCAAATTAGCCTCTAAGAGGGACCAAGTGCCTTGGACTGTCTTTCTCTGAGAATGCCCCCCTACCCTGTCAGGGATGACTCCGTGGTCACTATGGCCTTGGGTTGAGGAGGTGAAAAGGGGCGACTTCATAACTCCTCTTCTGGCTTCATCTACCAATTTAGATCTTGCTTGCATTGATTTGTTATGAGGATTGGATAAGACATGGGACATGTCAATAGAGACCACTGTGACACTAGCAGCCATTGTAGTAGCCTCATATGGAGTCTGGCTAGGGGAACTATGGTGATTGTTGCTGCCATTGACCCTAGCAATTGAAGGACTAAACAAGCTTGGACTTTGTCCTCAGAGAGTATCACCTGGAGTTGAGATCTTAGCCTCTGTAGTCTGTGATGAGTAAGACAGAGAAGGTTCGCGTGTTGAATGTTGCTCCTATGAATTCTAGGCTTTGAGAAGGTTCTAGTTTTGACTTTTCTTTGTTGATTGATATACCTAAGAGCTGTGCCAGCTGTAAGGTGTAGTGTAAGGTGAGAAGTAGTAGATGCTTGGTGGGGGCTGTAAGGAGCCAATCATCTAAATATGGAAACACCTGGAATCCTTGCAGTCTCAAGTCAGCTGTTACTACTGCCATACATTTGGTGAACACTCTAGGGGCTGTAGAGAGACCAAAAGGCAGCACTCGGAATTGGTAACGATTGGCTCCCAGCTGGAATCAGAAATATCTCCTGGAGTGTTGGTCCATTGTATATGGTAATATGCATCCTGGAGGTCTAGCAAACACATACAATCATCTTTTTTTCCAGAAATGGAAGGATAGACTGAACTGTGACCATCCGGAATTTGATCTGTTTGACAAACTTGTTTAGGATGCCGAGGTCTAAAATTGGCCTCCAACCCCCTGTCTTTTTTGGCACTAAAAAAGAACCTTGAGTAAAATCTGGATTCTACTTGGTCTGGTGGGACTGTCTGGAAGACTCTTTTTTTGAGCAGCTTTTGAATATCTTGTGCTGCTGCGACCCTCTGACTGAGGGGAATGTCGGGGATTCACCTTTGCAGCTTCGGGTATAGGTTGAAGGGAATGTGGTAACCTCTGGTAATTATCTTCTGCACCCAGAAATCTGATGTCATTGTATGCTAGGCTAAGTGGTGCAGAGAGAATTGTCCCCCATCTGCTTCCAGAGGTAAGCAATTGGGCCACTCTTCAACAGCGCTGGTAAGGCTGCCCATAAAAGGAATCTCTGAAGCCCTGGTTACACAGGCCCCTTCTGCCATGGGGGGAGGCATCTTTCTTGTGAGTTCCCCCCTCTGCCTCAGGGGAAAACTCACCATGTGTGTCATGACAAGACCCTTGGGATTTCCTGAGCTATATCTTTCCACTTCTTTGATTCCTGAAAAACATACACCCACAGCAGATAGGGTCTTGCCATCCTTCTCACATCTGGCTAACGTGTCTAACTTTTGGAACAAATAGAGAGGAAGCATCAATGGGAGCACTGACAAAGGAAGATTTGAAGAAGTCCACAAAGTCACACAAATGTGTCCAGGTGTGATGTCTCAAGACAACACCTAAACCAGCTGCTCTGGCCATCCCTTCAGTTGTATGCACAATCAACTGCATGGAAAAATTAGATATTGACTCCAGGGTGTCTAGCTGGGAGGCAAATTTATCACATACCTCATCAGACAATGCTCCTGCTAGGGTTCCTGAAAGTTCCATGATCAGGTCCCTTTGAAGACGGGTAAAATGTGCCAAATAATTCAACAACTGAATGGCAAAGGTTGTTGCAGTGTAAACCCATTTCTCTAATCTGTCCAACGTCTGAGACTCTCTGGGGGATGGACAGCAGGACTCTCCTCTACGAGTTCTTTCTTTGTCACCACCACCACCACGACAGCATCTACTGCCAAGCCTTTGGACCAGTGAGGGTGATCCTCTGGGGGGAAGAGTATTTTGTCTGGTCTCTGGGGGATTAGCTCAACAGTATCAGGGGCCTTCCAGGCGCACTGCACTATGAGCTTGACCAACTCATCTGCAGGCGGGGTCACCCAGGAAGTAGAGGGTTGAGCATGGAAAGCTTGCAAAAATACAGATTCCTCAGAGGAAGGATTGGTGGGCTTCCAGTTACCCCTCCGTTTTAATATCTCTAGTATGTCTCCAAAGGAGACATCTTCAGGGAGTGACCATGGCTGCCCTTCCCCCTCAAGGTAATTTGTATCTTTAGTAAGAGATTCCACAGGTGAATCAACATGCTTCTTCTTGCACGACCTCTTGCAGGGTGGCTCATCAGGGGAAGGGCTGAAGAAGACTCCAAAGAGAGGGCACCTTGCAGTAGGTTATCTTGCTGCTCCTGTGCCCATTGCCCCAGTGTAGTGGAAGTTTTGTCAGCTGCGTTCCAGGGTACATATATATATATATATATATATATATATATATATATATATATATATATATATATATATATATATATATATATATATGACATTCTGGCGCTGAAGGAGACAAGTGTGAGCCTGCTGAGGCAAGTGCTCTCTTCATAACCTGGAAGGCAGGCCTGCCTGAAGATGGATTGGAGCCCGATACAGAGAAAGACAACCTTGGAACTGGGGTCACACCCTGGGGAAGGAGCTGTGAGAGGACTTTGAACTGTCAAAGCAACTGGAACCATAGATGACGCCGTAGAAATAAATCGGTACTGTACTAGGGATCATGGTGCTGACAGACCAGTCAAAGTCCCATGGGTTGGTTCCGGAACCACAGTGACATTCACCAGTGGAACCGAAGAAGCTGGCATTGGCAAGGGCATCAGCATCGAGGGCTCCAAGACCTGTTCAGGAATTGAAGGAGGAATATAGGTTGGAGTCTGTGGAGAAAAACCCTCGGCTCCAGGTGGGAGTGAGGTCCTGGCTGGAGTTGGGATGCCTCTAGCTGCTAGGAGCTGATCCACAAGTCTCTCTACATCAAGCTCTGAAAGGCTCCTTTTGGAATGGGTGGACATCCCCGATGGAGATTCTGGCCGGTCAAGAAATGGACCAAGCTGTTGTCCAACACAGGGCTCGATGCAGGGGGAGTATCGGGTCCTGGCTAGTGTCTCAACCTTTGGCACCAAGGTTGAATGACCTGAAAGGTGTGATGGGGAGGGACTGACCAATTTTGAGGGAGAAACTATTTTGGTGCGAAGAGGGTCTGCGGTACCGTGGAAGGGGTTGGCACCATGGCAACTGTTGCAGTAGTAGGTTCTGTAGTCAAAGATGGCAATGTGGAGGGTGTTTAAGGCTCTGGTGCCGAGACATTTGTCAGTGTCAGTTTGGCAAGTTTAGTCTTAGGTTCGGTATGAGCTTGGGTCTTAGAAGTTTTCAGGTCCTGTGACTAAGAAGACATTGGAACCGAATGTCTCTTACTTATGAGCGGCTGATACCTCCACCTCAGATAAAGCCTCTGAGAAAGAGGTTTTTAGCAGACCTTTTAAAATTAGCTTATTTTTATTCTCTGCTAAGGTGCGGGCACTAAAGCCCTTACAGAGCTCGCACAGAGGTTGAACCTGCAAGTGTGCTACTCCTAGGCAGTATACACAAGAGAGATGGCCATTAGAATTTGGCATCTTCCTCCCGCACTTGTCACACTGCTTAAAACCAGTGGTTCCTTTTTTGTCAGCCATAGTCAACAACTACAAATGGAACAGCAATTAGAAAAACAGTAAGAAATCCAAACAGTAAGAAATCATGTCAAAAACACACACACACACACACACACACAAAATAAGGAACTTTTTTTTTTTTTTTTTTTTATTACCAACAATGGCAGCAGAGGTAGGCCCAAGATTGTAAAGAAAGGAAGGAAAAATACCAATGATGGTATTAAGATTACCAAGAGGTAAGGAGAAGGGAGGGGCTTGTACCAGCAATGGTACGAAAAGATACCAACAAGGTAATTAGGGGAAGAAAACACTCACACAGTAAAGGGATCTATATAACTATAAAAATGTCTAATAAAATAGAGATATTAGAGAAAAATTGAAGGTGAAAGATTAGAAAAATTGTAACACTTAGCTTGAGAGCAGGCCTGATGTGTCTTGAATCTCTACGTGGCAAACGAGATCTGAGGAGATAAGGACAGGGACACTATGGGTAACCTTAGCTCAAGAGTTTCTGGCTGTCAAGAGCTTGTTATATTGGCCGAGTCAGTTTTGAGAATGGAACAGAAACCCATCAGTCATGAATGAATGAAGACTGACAACACCACATTTTCCAGTTAAGTGCTTATTGCTTTTTTCAATGGCAGGTTAAAAGCCGACATAAACACCTACTTAAATCATATCCAAACCCTCATACTATTTATTTATTTATGCGTGCTCTGCATCAGTTTTGGAAAATGTATTAGTTCTGCATGGCAAAATGATTTTATGAATTATATGTAGTCTGTGCATATCTGCCACTGAGACAAGTCTAATAACGTGCATATATAATATACAAGGTAAATTTACAAAATATGAATCATCAGTATTTGTTGCTTTAGTAGCATATTGTGTGTTGATTTACTGCAAAAATAGTTCAGGAATGTCTCACAACAAATCCATACTTATGTAACAGTTCTATACTTAATACATTTCCTCATGTTTGCGATGCTTTGAAATTAATACAGAATAGGCAAGTGAAGCTATTTATGTCTTCATAGGTGATTATTAGGCTAACAACCCCCAGGGGGCTTTTTAGGCCTAGCCATATATCCCAAAGGTGAAAATCAAGCCCCCTCATAGCTCAGCACAATAAATAAATAAATAAATTACATACATACATACATAAATAAATAAATAAGCAAGCAAATAAACAAAAAAGAAAATGTTTTCTTATTTCCTTTAGAATTCCAATGGCAATTTGATTATCATGTGTATATACATTTTTCTGATTTCTTATATCAGCCCGTTTACTCCACTTTTAAACTACCTTTGATATACATAATAAAACTGCACACTGATCTGGATAAATTTGAAAAGTAACAGTCAAAACAGCTCAGGCAAACACAAACATTTACAGTATGCAGGTCTATGTGAAAGTGAGAAAAAAAGACTCAGATGGTTATGGCACACATCTTACACAGTCACCACTTTGAAATATATTAGTGACATACACACTCCTCTACATGAATGAGGATTTAATTTACTTTTAAGCTTCCTCACTGCAGGCAACAATCCCTAATACAGAAGAACTGCAAATGTGAAAATCACATTTCTGAAATTGGTTTGTCCTGTCACCTGCTAATCAAAGAAATACATTTCTGTCTTGTGGTGTTTATGCTCAATAATTAAAAAAATATATTATATATATGGGACTGAACTTCATTTGGATGTGAAAGTAATAAAAGTGAAGGGATGTTGAATAGACTGAAAATGCAAATTTGAATTCAGAAACCAGACAGACAAAATTTGTATTGGGGTTGAGGGAAACAAGTGGCTCTATAGAGAAGACCATTTAGGGTCATTTGCACTGCTGTACCTACAGCTATGAGCTCTTTCAAAACAGACTGCTAGCAAAAGAAACGTTGCTTTTCATGAGAGAAATTCACTGTTGGTCAAATCAAAATCTAAATTTCTATAACAAATTAAACTACCTCTTAAGGCTCAGAGAATAAACTGCAGAAAGTATATATGGCAAAACACTCAGTGATGCGTATTACTCTGCATTGCATAGTTATCATTTACTGTTTTACAATGGGATATTAGGACACATTATTACAATGAGGAATAATGGAGGCAAGAACACTGAATATTAACACACTGTGTTACAAAGCTAGAGACCTAGGTTTGATTCCCATTGGTTCCATTTTCTAAACAGTGCATCTTTGCATGTCACTTATGCTCCTTGTACTTCTGCCATCACCCATATATAAGGAATGTGAAAGTTCCATATTCCATCTAAAAATGAAAGAAGTACTTTTATCTATTAAAAGGCAGCAGTCACTCAGTGAGGCATTTCAAGGCATGCAATGTCTTCATGAAGAAATACTTTTATACTAATATCAATACAAACATGATACAGAATGGTGTGCAGTGGTGTGTGGGAGAATGAGAATAGCTACTGCATTTAATTTCCTTCTAAAGCAAGACAGTGTCCCCCTTGTAAATGAGAATAAGAAAGAAAATACTCAAAAATCTAGTTGCAAGAGAACTTTAAGACCTTGCTCAGGTGAGAAGAAACTTGGCAGTTTTGTGTTGGTTGCTTAACATGAATTCATTCATCTAGTCCTAGTTACTACCAGATATTACAGCAATACCTGTTTACGTTTTTGTTTTAAAATAGCCAAGGCTAACTGATGGAAGGAAAAGAAAGCTTTCCTTTCCAGAAGACCAACACCCAGAAGATACGGAAATCATTAGTAATTTACTCAAAGAAAAACAAAAGGTAGCAAACTGGATTATAGATTACACTAGGAAAACTAACGTCCCTTTTCAAAAGGTTTGCTGTTGCCTTCCCAGTATTACTGCATATAATACAGTGAAAAGGGGGACCAATTGACTAACAGGTTAAATTAAATACTTGTCAGTGCCTCACCGCCTTACCCAACAGTGTACAAGTGCAAAACACCATGACTGCAGAAGAAAGCATAAAGGACTGTGGTGGGCAAGATTCTGAAGGACAGGCAAGTATGAGAAAAGATAAAAGTGACCATAAATACTTCTTTTTAAACACCTTTATTAAATTATCACTTAAGGCATATATATATATATATATATATATATATATATATAAAATATATATATAAAATATATATATATATATATACACACACACACACACACACACACACACACACACACACACACACACACACACACACACACACACATCTTAACAGAAAACAAAACAAAACATAGCATTTTTTATTTACATACATTATACTGTGCATATATGTTTTCTTTCTCTGCAACTCTCATTTAGTTTTATATTATATAAATGCCTCAAATCCTGCCTTCCTTTAAACCTCACTCCTCCCCTTGAATATTATTTTCTATGTATAGTTCCCAAAAATTCCATTTATTTTTATGTAATTTCCCCCTTCCCTTTCTAAATATCCCATTTCCCATCCACGCATATTATCATTAAATACACACATTTCACTTGTAAAGAGTAGCAAGGTTTGATCCCTGTGTCCTGGGGATCTCAAAATTCTAATAGTGATTCAGCAGTGTATCTGCATTCTATGTGTGACATCATCAGTACAGAAGTGCAGAAATATTGTTATCACCTTGTTCATGTTTTTGCAAGGTTGTTGTTGTTTGTCTTTCGGCTTTTTCCCGGTAAAAGGTCGCCACAGCGGAACTCCGGTCTGCTAATGATTGGCAGTAGATTTTTTACGAAACTCTGAGGTGTCAGCTCGACTCCCAACCTTCAAAGAAGGCATGCCCATTTACGCACGCATGTCTTTCGAATGCTACTCAACCGCGGGGAAGACATGCAGACTCAAGGAATATATCTGAATTCCTTGCTTTTATTATAAATAGACATCTTAAGGGATGATAAATGCAAAAAAAAACACAATAAAACAGGAAAATTAGCTTTCAAAATCAATGAACCATTAAAAAATGAAACCAGATGCATGCCTTGAGGAAAAGTAAGTTAAGGAGATGGTTTTAAGTAATGAAAAGAAATGCCAAAGACAATAATGAAAACAACTTGCAGAATTAAATATTTTAAAACTTTGAAGATTTTGTTTTACTTCATTATGTAATTTGAAATAAAGGTTTTAAGCTATTCTTGAAATTAATTAATATGTTAAGCAGCATAGCTTAGCTACATCTGGTTATTGTAGTCTGATTTCTTTTTTCAAGAATATTGTAAAATATGGGCTCATGGGCTCTGTGCAGTAGGTCTCCTCAAATCGCAAAAAGGTCCTGAAGTCTCCTGTGCCTATCAAAAAGCACTTCTGCCCTCCACATACCAAATAAGGCATATGTTGTACTGTACAGAGACAAGAGATTTCCTAGTATACATTCTTGAACTAACCAAGCTGCTTATTATATTATTCTTCTACAACTGATTTGCAAATATATACTTACACAAACATACACACACACTCACACACACACACACACACGCTGACCAATAGACTTAAACATTTAATATGATCCCACCCAAAAACAATTCCAGTTAATGCTTTAGGCATGCATCCATTTTATATTTTCTTGCGCAGCCACTGAAAGAGGCCCAAGTCTTCCCAGTATAAAGGCTGTTTTTCCCCATTTGAAAAACAGTATTGTAAAAGAAAAAAGAGCTTGTTAATAACATTAGCTTCGCAAAAGGACTCAAATAAAATGCAGTACACGACCAACACTTAAAAAGCATGAGCCAGTTTGTCCTGAGAAGGTTATATAAGGGTAGAGCTACAGGCAAGTTGCGAGAGATACTATACAAGACAATGTTTCAAAGCAAATCTGCTGCACTTCAAGGTCAGCTGCTTTCCCTAGGCTACCATAATGATATAATTTCTAGGGAATAAAGACCAAAATTCCAGCTGTGGTTTTGAAGAAGAAATGGTGATACATTCCCTGCACTTCAAAATTTGCTAGCAAGTAAGAAAGAACAGCTAGATACGGCAATAACAGCAAATCTGAGAAGTTGCCATTCTGCAGGGCTATAACTGAAAACTTCTGAGAAACAATTATTCCACAACTGCTGTCACTGCTGTCAGCATTATGTTGAGGTAAATCACAATATAATGACAAAGAGGGGGTTGCCCTTTTATTTCTATAAGATGTGTGGAGAAGGGAAAGTCAGACTCCTCCCCAAGACCTCCAGTACAGAATTCCAGTTAGGCTGATGGGGGATCAGATGTCTTAGTCTGCTTGATGGGTTTTTCAAGATCAACTGCTTGATGTTCAATTGTCTCTCTTATTTATTTTCAAAATATTTCCAGATTTACATCTCTTGTTATTTCTTTAGCCATCCACACTCATGACAATTTTAGTATTTCAACAAGTATCACATTCATGTCTCATTAAAATGTCCCCCTTCTCACTCAGTTGTTTTACTGTAGTATTATTTGTAACTACACATTCTAAAGTGACAATTAATGCACTCTATTTTTTTATTTATTTCAGTATCTTACATGTCTCTTTAATGCCTGTTACCAAAGTTACTTGCTTCCATTTCCACACTGTTAACATTCATCTCAGACTGTTTTAGTTTTTACAAAGGCTCTTCTTTTTACTCAGATTACTGGTATCGCCATCAGCATCTTCTGTGTGGAGACATGCGTGAATGGGCATACCTTCGTTGAAGGTTGTGCGTGAGGGCCGGCAACTCGGCACGTAAAAATCTACTGCCAATCATTAGCGGACCGGAGTTCCGCTGTGGCAACCCCTAACCGGGAAAAGCCGAAAGACACAACAACATCTGGTATCGCCATCTTGTAATCCACATTCTACTTCTTAATATTCTTACCTTATAACCTGAGTAAAATGTTCCTACAACGCTCCCATGCATTATATCTTTACTCTTCCACTTTTATCAAGCCATACATTTTGGACATATTTAAATCTAGTGCATATGACCATCTACATGATTTTGGTCTCAGTTGAGAACATACAGTGAGTATGGAAAGATGAAAAGAGTTTTATGCATCTCTTGTGTTACTTATTTTTTTGTAATGTTTTCTTTGTCTATCCTTTGGGCGTGATAATAGTGGGATTGCAGATTAGGTTGTATTTTTATTTTTTTTGTTAAAGGGGGGACTTCAGACTTCAGGTCCTGCTGAGCCAAGAGTCATGGATAATGACTATGGGTTGCTGCATTGTTGAGTACTGAGTACAGCTTTGAGGATATGATTTGGAAAAGAAGCCAGCTTTGTAGAAGAAGACATATATTTTACAGCTCCATGCAAACTGCTCATATCACATAGTTGCTGGATATCACAGGCCACAAACTCATATTATCCCCATCTAAAACTACCCTCTGACTTTGAAATATAAGAAGCAACTAAATAAAAGGAGCATAATCCCTGAGAGAATATCAGCACTGAAGCAAGAGCAGCATACCTCTAACAGGCAATATTGCCATATACTAATATTATCCCCATCTAAAATTGCATTCTGACTTTAAAATATAAGAAATAACTGAATAAAAGGAGTGCAATCCCTGAGGGAATTTCAGTCCTGAAGTCTAGTGGTGTATCCCTAACAGAAAATACTATATATATAACAGTACAATCAGCACCTAATTAAGCCAGGAGCTGTACCTCATTAGTTTGTTTGCTCTCCCCCATGCTAGCTCACTTGATATTAATCTCTATACCAACACAGTGCCTAAATTCCATAATGCAGAACTAGCCATTTCAATCCTTAAATTAAATAATCATAAAAATATCGTTGACCTCCATATTTCCCTGGGAAAAAAAGCATAGATACCCTTGAAAACATTCTATACTGGCTAACCTAAACTTTTTTGAATTAAAAAAAATTATGCTAGATGGCATTAATATTGACCAGCAGATTTTTTCTTTTAAATCCCCAAGTTCCAGTATTAATCTCTTTGGCCTAAGATAGCATCTTAATAGCCCTAAATGCTACAATAACATCACAAATACTAGCGCCACCCCAGATTAAATAATTGACTCAGACCTTAATAAATATCGCTTCTCTGGCACTTTTTCTGACTCCCTTAGTGATCACCTCCTCACTTATACCATAGAATCATTCCAATCGACCCAAATAACATAAATACAGACTCACCCACAAATTCAACCCTCAATCTCTTTTATCAATATTGCAATCTAAAAAACTGGTCTCTACTAAAACACCTTCCACTAGACGAAGCTGTCCCCACCTTCAATACAAAATTTATGGATATATTAAATAGTCTTATCCACATTAGGCATAAAAGAATAAAACTCACACACGGTTCCATACCTCTCACCTGTCCAGATTTTCGCAAAATGTCCAGATTTTTGGATCATATTTTTGGTCTGTTCATCATAAAAAATGTGGTTTTCTGGCAAATCACTGGGCTAATCTGAGATTTGAAGTCACTAAATAGTGACATGCACTTGAGTTCCAGACTTCAAATCTTTCAGAAAGTGTATGTTAAAACAAAACCTGTTACTCTTGCAACTTTCTAAGTTTATAAGAGCAATATTTAAAATATGTCCCTATTTTTGGGCCTTTGTCCCCCATTTTGTTGGACTTTGTCAAGATTTCTTGCACTAAGAGGTTGAGAGGTATAATACACACTCCTTGGCTGTTAAACAGCAGCAGAATGCTTATGTACAAAACAGACAGAGCCTGGAAATTTTGGCTTCCTAATGAAACACCCCAACTTCAGCAAAAATACAGGGAATAGAGTAACATAACAAAGCAACTCAACCTTGACAAAACAATTAGTATAACAATCTTTAAAACCAACATAAATGCAACTCTAAGAATTTTGGATATTAACCAATGACTTACTTAATCTTGGTATTAAAGCTACTCCTAATTCATTATGAGACAGCACTGTCTTAAAAACTACCACACAATTTAATACATTAATAGTATAACTGCCCTAAACAAAAATACCCCACTTGATACAGTCCCACACTACCTTATCCACACACAACTCCCAACAATATTTCTGCCACCCAAACTGCTTTTTCTCTCTTCACATAGTGGCCACTTCTACTTTAAGGAAGCTACTTCATAAACTCAAAGCTTCTCCCTCTTACCTGATAACTTACCTTGTGAATACCTAAAATGGTTTGCAATGTAATTGCATACCCAGTGTCAATTCTAGTCAACAAATCTAGCACTGAATCCCATTACCTCAATCTATGGAAAAACATCCAATGTCACACCTCTTCACAAAGGTGGCAATTCTCTTGTCATCAGCAAGTTATATCCTATTTCTATCCTTTCTTCACTCTTCAAAATACTTGAAAAAATCATTCACAAACTAAACAAATACCTCCTTAAACATCATCTCACCACTCCCACACAACATGGTTTTCATCCATCACACAGCACAACCACTGCTCTCCTCTCTATCATAGGCATGGTCAATAAAGTGCTAGGAATGAAGGAAAACTTATCTTGGCTGTATTCTTCAATTTATCCAAAGCCTTTGATACAGTATCTCGTATTTCACTCCTGCAGGAAATTACAAAATTAGGACTCAAACCCTTCTCTATTTCAATAGCTACCTGACAGACAATTAAATGTCTCAGCACCCCATCCCCATTTTTATCCATCCTCACAAGAGTACCTCAGGGATCCCTAGGATCCCTTCTTTTAAATATCCTTTTAAATTTCCCTTCTTTTAAATATATTTATAATCCCCATCTCCTGTAAACAAGCATCATTGATACAATACGCCAATGATTTAACACTTATTTGCTCATCTAATAACCTTCATCTCCTGCGGCTTATAACTTAGGAAGCCTTTAACTCCACTGAAAATTGGATCAAGGATACTCAGCTTTTACTCAACCTAAATAAAATCAAATCATTATTATTTTCACCCAAAAAAAACACATTCAACACAAAACCAATTTCTGAATCCCTTCTCTTGATGACATATTTTTTAAAGAAACATCTTTATTAAATTATCACTTATGACACAGGCAATCATACATTTATATACATGAAAACAAACCATACTGACATATTCTTAGCTGCAACCATTATTCATCACAAACCATACTAATATAATTTTAGTTACAAATATTATACATCACTTATAATATACCCAATCATTGTTAGTCCAACATTATATAGCTCATTCAAATCCTGCATTCTTTTAAACCTCATTCCTCCCTATATGAATTGTTCCCACAACTTCCATTGTTTCTATGTAATTTGCTCCTACCCTTCCCTAAAGATCCCAGTTCCAGTTGTTTTATCTCTGTTATTATATTCACTACTTCTAAGACTTTGATTTCCATTTTCATATAATTGCTTTTTTTTGGCAGCCACCATAATTAGATTCAGCAAGACCTTACTATGTCTAGACAATTTTGACTCTGTAATGTAGCTCAGAAGAGTTATTTCCCTAGATACACCAATTTGCTCACCCAGTATCTCTGATAGAGTGGTCTGCAGGGAATCTTTAAAGTCTACCAACTCATTACACTCCCAGAAAATATGTTCCCATTTACCTCATTCTTCCCCATCATACCTCCAACATTTGCTTTCTATATGAAGAAATATTCTCTGGAATCTACTTTAGGTTATAAGAATACCTATGCAAATATTTCCAAGCAAAAATACTAAATCTTCTAGATTTTGTTGCATATTTGGGAGACAAACATATATCCCCCTATTGTTTCATTCTGAATTGCTTATCCAGTTTCTCTTCCCAATCCTTTTTAATCTCCTGTGATTGATTCTTATAGTTATCGTGCAATATTTTATATACTCTACTGATTATTTCTTTCTTAACAGCAGCTTCTGTTCTAGATTCCACTAAAAACTCTATCAGTGCTGGTCTTTCATTTAGGATCCCCATATTTCTTTGTCTTTGCCTATACTCTGATATCAGTCCTTGATAGGGAAGGCAATCTCCAACCTGAAGTCCAAATAAATTCTTGTTGTCTTCCTATTCTATTACTTTCCCTCTCTAGTTATTTATTCCCAATACCTTGGTTCTTTTGCCAGTTTTCTCCAATAAATTTCAGCCCTCTTTTGCTTTCAGCTCTTTAATAATTGCTATCCCCAACTTCTCCTCTGGTTGATAAAAATATGCCTGACGTGTATAAGACTAAAGGAACTAAAAATATTTTAACTGCTTGTATCTTACTATCCATATCTATATAACAGAGCTTCCAATTTCTCAGTTTTTGTATTACCATTGTAGCCTCTTCCTACATATCCTTAGCTGCCACACCAGAATAATTTTTAATACTTTATTTTATCATGTCCCCATAAGTATGGCTATAGCTGAACCAATGTCTGTGTGGGTACATAATTTACAGCTCTTGCCTTTGTTTTAGCATCATTATTTTTATATCCTGAAAAGATGTGAAACTATCTCAAAATGTTCCACAACACTGAAATGTCCTTTCCTGATTTTGTCAAGTATAAAATAATATCTGCAAATAAAGCCAGCTTTTCTTGACTACCATACCAATTATATCCTTGAAGTTCTGAGTTCCTTATTTTCTTTGCCAATGGTTCTAAATATAATGCAAATAACAAAGGTGAAAGAGGACATCCCTGCCTGGTTCATCTGCTCAATCAGAAATTATCAGTGAGGAACCCACCCACTTAAATTTTCGCCTCAGATTCCTCATATATCCTCCTAATCAACCTTATAATTTTATCATGGAATGCAAATGCTTCCATTGCCCTGTTCATAAAGTCCCAGCTTACTCTGTCAAATTATTTCTCTGCATCAAGACTCACCAACAACAGTGATATTTTCTTATAGTCTGCTTCTGTGCCAAATGTTTTCATAAATGTCTTCAAAAATCTACCCTCCTTTGTTATATTTTCCCTTCTGGGCCCCCCAGACACATCTTCACTACTGCAAATGAAATTTCAGCCTTCATCCTTTAAGTAATATTTCTTGCTGAAAGCTGATTATTTCTTCCAGAATTTTCTTAAGCTCCATTATAGCAGTTTTAAGTGAAATATAAATACATGCCAGTGTAATCCCCTTCCCTTGCAGTAGCCCCTTAGTACTACAAATCTGCCATTATCTTTGTTATCCTCTTCTATCACTATTGGACCTCCTCTTGCAATTAATCTAAGTACTCCTCTTTTCATTTGTCCCAGGTATTCCACTGAATAACCATCCTGAAAATCTTTATCAAATTAACATATTCAGTTCTTTCCCGGTGTGTCTCCTGTAGCACAGCTATTACATTTTTAATACAGTTCACTACTCTTTCTTTTTGTATTTATCTGTGAGACCATTGACATTTAAAGACATTACAAAATCAACATCATTGTGTTAAAGGGTTATTATTCCCACCTTTTATGTGTAACAGCTTTTTTAAGTGTCTAGCTCCAGCTTTTGTGTTACATACGTACACTGTTTGGCAGGTTGATCTTTTATACAGTTGTTTCTTGTCATCTCCATTTGAGCCTATGTCACATTTTACAAAAATTTGTTTTAATGAAAGCCTTCAAACAAAAAAAAAACAAACACACCCCAATACCACCTAATGCTTGTTAACTTAATACTAACAAACATAACTATGTAGATCTTAAAATATTGATGTTTTACCCTATTGACAGGAACACGTCTCAAACTCATAGCCACACTAACAAACTTGGGTTAACCCAAAAGAAGGTTATCCATGCTAAGATGCGTGGTACAGCCTGTGCTTCTAATACGTGCTATCTGGTTTTGTCTTATCTTTATAACCCTCCCAGATAGGAGAAAATTTGAATGCTTTCAAAAAACATTATCTCCTAGCCATTTCTCTTTGTCAGATTGACTCCACGGAGACATTAGGACCAGATACAAAGTTGCTTCTGAAAGCATACATTTATTTGCTAGAAAAAAAGTGTTATAATATTCAATGTTCTTTTTTATTTACTTGCATTCTCTTAAAACTTGTTACTAGATCAAGCTAAGGGCCTTAATCCAGTCATTTCCCTATGCAAGAATGAGAAAAAGTACATCAATTTTTCTACTGCCATGCCCTTTTGACAGACTTTTCTTTTTTTTACATTGCAGTATCTACATTTCTTAAAACTGGGCAAGGAGAAAGAGAGAAGAAGGGAGAAAAAACAGGAGCACCTGTTTGCAGTTGTATCTCCATTACATTTAAAAATAACTAAGAAAACTTTATATCGTGCAGGAAAATCATGCACTATAAAAATATTACTTTTAAGAAAAAAGTTTTATTTACATTTAGCTTTCTCCCTCCTTTTTCCCTCTCTAAGTATTTTTTCAAACATTAATGACATGAAGTAGGGCATATGCTTTAGTGTCCCATACAAGTTTAACAAAGTCAAAAAAGTCCAATATTTCCAGATTTTCTAATTCTTTCATGCTTCCCAAACATAATTATTGCTTTGTAATCCTTCACTTATCAATTTCCAAGTTACTGGTTTTATTCCTGTTCATCTCCATCTCCCAAATCCCATCTCTGCTTCATTTCCAACGTACTCTTGATTCTTCTAATTGTCTCTTGCGCTTTTTTCCCTTCTCTCAAGCATTTTCCATTGAAACATTGGAAAAGGCTTCACTGACAAAGTGTCTCTGTAGTCTTTATTAGCAGACGAACAAGAAGCAAACTCTCCTTCTGTTTCACAGCTCATTTTTGTTGCACAAACTTTTGTATTTCCTCCTTAGCATGTACTGCATCAAAAAATGATTTTATCCCTCCAGGAAAGAACATTTTGAAGATAGCTGGGTACAGCAGTTTGAATCTCACACCTGCTTTTCAACATTCCCTGAATAGTGGAATACATTTACTCCTCTTTTGCCTTGCGCACAGTGAGTAATCATTCTCCACAAACACTGCGGTATCCCACTGTTAGTACTTTGTCCTTCTGCCACAGTTTTGTCAGAATCAACTCCTTCTGCTTGTAGGATTGCATCTTTACTTTTAAAGGTCTAGGTTGCTTTCTCATGGCCATGTTTGGATCATTTACATGATGTGCCCTTTCAGCTAACAACTCCTGCTGTGGAATACCAGTCCAGTTGCTTATTTGTGCTTTCATAAAATTAATACAGTCTATTCCTTCCAGCTTCCCTGGTACAGCAGAAAATCTGAGGTTTCCTCTAAGTACTCTCTCCTCTAATTCTGTTATTTTTTGAAACATCTCTTCTTAAGCAGTCTCATATTTCAGCCAGCCTTTTCTTCATTTGACCTCTGATTTTTGCAGTTTTATCACCTCATCTGAATATCTATTTAAAGCTTCTTCTAGTTTTTCCAACCTTTTGTTATTTGAATTGATATACTCTATCAGTGTTTCATTTAGTTTAATCAGGTCTGTGTGCAATTGTCTTATATTTTCCTCTAGGTTACTGGAAGTAATATGTGGAGCTTGCACTGCTTTGTTCTGAACAGTTGTAGTACTTTTCACAGTCAGTATTCTTTCCTCACCTTTTGTATTTGATTTTCTTTCAGGTCCCCTCTACACTTCCCCCTCTATACTTCTTTTTTTCTTGGCACCCAGGCAGTGCACTTACTAGCCAGTTACTGAAATGTACCCAGAAATATAAGTCCACTGGCTTTCTCTTCTGAGTTTCTGTTTTCACAATGGGATAGCTGACGTTAAGCTGCAGCCATCTTGGAACTAATCTAATCTATACTAATCAATACAGTTATTCATACTAAACTACAATGGTTAATCCTCAATAATAACCTTATATTTAACCTCCACATTCATAATTCTATCAAGAAAATCCATCAAGAGTTAGGCATGATGTACAGAAGTAAACAATACTTAAACAATTCTACTAAAGTAGGCTTAGCAGACACCTACTTACTGCCTTGCCTCCTGTATGGTGCACCCATATTCTCAAACCTCCAATAATCAGTAAAGTCTGAACTTTAAGAGGCTAGGGATGGGGATGATCCACGCTGTGTAACAGAGCCATCAGAAAAATAGTGTGGCTGTATTACATGTAAATTAACAAGGGGAGAAGGCAACCATGGACAGTGTGAACAATGTGGCCAATGTGTATTTGGATCAACTGTGCTAACTTGCTGTGCACTCTTCCAGTGTTTAACAATGACCATGGTGGCCAGTTCTCTAAAGTTACATAAATACGCAAATGGATGTCAAGTGGGTTGCCACTGCCCTAAACAGTTGTGTCTACTCCAGTTCCCTACACATACTGGCACTGTGCTTGCAGTGTTGAATGTGCCACAGTCTACCTAATGGTTAAGGTCTTCACACAGGCCAGGCAGCATACTGATTAACGAAAAGAAACAAACCTTGGGTAACCCAGGAATAAAATTTATTGTTAGCGCTTTCGGACGCAAAGATATGCAACCATCTTCAGACAACATAGGTAGCAAATAAAGGGGTTTAAATAAACCCTTAAAATGACATCATAATTCGTGAATTAGTGTTTAAAGCAAAATGAGTTCTGTTAAATGTTTGCTAAAATTGAAATCATTGGAGAGACCTTGAAGTCCTTATGTAAATATGTGATTTTCTCTGTTGTGCCTGATTGAATAAATATATTTGAATTTGTGTTTGTGTGTGTATATATGCCTTCTGACATATATATTGAAGTTGTTTATATATATGTATATATATATATATATATATATATATATATATATGTATGTATATATATATATATATATATATATATATATATATATATATATATATATATATATATATATATCATATTTTTATATATATTTATACACCTATATTGGTGTTTGTTATACATAAATTCATATTATTATTCTTTTTAAAGTGTTTTCTGCATTTAGGTTGTTGTTGCTTTAAACACTAATTCACGAATTATGATGTCATTTTAAGGGTTTATTTAAACCCCTTTATTTGTTACTTATGTTGTCTGAAGACGGTTGCATATCTTTGCATCCGAAAGAGCTAACAATTAATTTTATTCCTGGGTTACCCAAGGTTGAAGTTTGCTTTTTAGCATACTGATTAACTCTGATATGGTTTTCATTAAAAATCACTTGTGTCTCGATCACAGATGTGCACATTTACTGACTCATGTCAGGGGTGACAGGTAGGGGAATATTCTGGCATCATGGCACTGAAATTGCACCTTGAGCGCAATACAGTGGGGCTGACACAGACAGGCTGGCCACACAGGTGATGATACATTTATCTTGGAGCTACACAATTCCCTCAGCTATGGGAAAGAGGCACCTGCTCTCTGTTGTTAGTTTTGCTGATGGTGTTACAGTGCCCTTAGACTGCTCCAGTTGCATGGTCCCATGACTGTCAGCCTCTACAGACGCAATCATATCCAGGCTGTGCCAACTTGATGTGATGGATCCTGTCCCAGTGTAAACTGAATGCATGCATGTAACCTACTAGCGCTAAAGCTGTTGTATATGTGTGACTCATACCATTATATGACTCACATCACCATATAGACTGCTACATGCCAAGAATACAAGAACATACATACAGTACTGGCACATACATACCATATGTGGAGGGTTGTCTCCGCTACATCCATGATGTTCTTGTATGACAGCAATGCAGATGAGTATGCCTTAGTAAATTATGCCAAGGTGTATGGCAATGTCCTGGAGGACTGATATGTCTCATTACTCACTAGGTGCATTGCTTACAGAAACATGGACAGTTATACCTTGTGGTGTAGGTTGTTTCTATTGCAACCCGGATGCCCCTGGGTGGCATAAATGTACAGGGGCATACCTAAGAAGCACAGGCAGACTTGCCAGGCAAAATCCTACAAGTATGGCATGTACCACTACTCACTTGAGGCAGCCCTTACAGACAATTGTTCAGTCATACTTTGTGGCACAGGTGTCTCTGTTGCAGCCTTGATTCCCCCAGGTGCCATAAATGTAGAAAGGCATGACTGAGTAAATTAAGGAGAAGAGACAATGTCCAACAGGAACAGTATGTACTACTGTTCATCTAGGACATCCCCAACAGACACTTGGCTAAACATCACCAGTCCAGCTACAACATCCAACCCATCACTGAGTATGAGGGTTTCCACAGTGTCACCACTGAGTGATGCCAAGAATTCCTCAGTGTTCTAGAGTTGCTGCTGTGTTGAAAGTCTCAGTGGTCAATTTGTCCCTTGCTATTTCCTGAGCTTTATTCTTGACATGCAGGATCATGTCAGTGACCCTGTGACATATATGCACCAGTGCTGTGTTATTACCACCCACTGCACTGTTGTCCTGTACCTGTTCCAGCCACACATGGCTTAGGAAGACTTTGGCAACTTACTACTGTCAAAGAAAAGCCTGCCATGTGTGTGTCTGTGTGTATAGCCTGCAGTAGCACCCCAGTATCCTTTGTGATGAACTTCTTCAGGTGTTGCTTTTCTTTTGGTCCCATGATAAGTAAAGTACACCTTTGGATACACAAGTAAATCAGTGTGAATCTGCAGGATCATCCATGTCACCCACCGTTTGCCTATTTACTATCCCTAACAACTCTGTGGTGGACACAGGTCTGTATGCTATCAGGATAGCATGGCAGCTGTGGGCATGTGAGCCATCTGTGGTGTCCCCTGCACCTGTGTCAAAAATAAGGTGTATCCCTGGTGTATTAGAGTCCCAGCATCCTCAGTAGCCTATTCTGCAGTATGTGTGCACATGCAACAGTGTATTGACACTGACATGGCAGGACTCTGACTGTGCCTTCCTATTTCATCTGACCACAGTGGATGAACACACCCTGCACAGGACTACAGTGCATCCTGCCTGTTCCTTGTGCCTTGTCAGTTTGAGCCACCTTCAACCTGCCACATCAATGTCATGGCCAGTTCAGTGTTACTACACACTGCACCACTATGTGACAGTGTTTCTGGTAACTATGCCCTCTTGAGCAGCTACTGCAGTGCTGCAGTCCACTGCCATTTATCCTGTCTGCTGTCACTTTTCTCATATGGCATTACATTTCAACGCACGCTTTCCCTGAATTCTCTATGTTGCACACTGTAACACAGTATCCCTCAAAAATGTGAACCATGTTTTTATCACGCTAAAGTGGGGCTTACAGTGCCATTGTTATGCTAATGAGGTGATTTAGCTTGATTGTTTCTGAATTATACAAATAAAATAATGTTATCACCCCTAGTCTGCGCAGCACCTGGCCCTGCTTGTGCATTGGCCTTGGGTTAGATATGGCATATGTGTAAAAGGAGCCAGCCATGCTACTTGCATTCTACATTGTGCTAATGACTGTGGTAATCATGCTATCTAGCTGCTCATTGTGGTTGGGCATGAATGTCATGTATGCACACAACCCTGTGGAGCCTGGAAGAACTAACAGGTTCATAGGAGGTTACTAGGCTATTGGCCCTAGGACCTTTATAAACCTAGTCATGTTATACCCTTGTTCCCTTATTGATCAAGTTGTATGGTCTATATTTGCAGTGCGAGTCTGTGATCAGCTCTGATTGCCCTTATCCAAGAGGGACATAGGTGGCACATCCAAGATAAATTTACGGTCTCCCATCCAGTTGTCTAACTTACACTTAAAAAGGGTCATTGAAGAGCTCTGTTTTACATGAATTGGGAGTTTGTTCTGGGGCATATCTGTCATTCCAGCATGTCCTGTTAATCTCACAGGCTAGGTTAAGATCCCTAGAGTGAGGGAATCTTGTTCCAGTTCACTTGTGGATGTGACCATTAGGGCAGGGTCCGAGACTGCTCTGTAAGCCTGGCACAAGTTGCCTCTCAGCAGCCTATAAGATACAGAGTGTTGGACTTTCTTGCAAACCACTGAAAAAAAGAAGTTATGTCTTACCATAACATTCCATCTGTGTTGTTCATCTACCGAGTTGGCCTTTTTACCAAGCTCACTTCAGCTAAGTCTCTACTCAGAATGCCCTCCTCCCTGTTACCTCAGATCGAGCTTGCAAGAGGAAGAGAAGTAAAGCCGAGCTCACTTCTGTGCAAATACCCCAGGACACCACTTAGACTCAAAGCACCCCCCCCAGGAGCCTTTGGAGGGGGAAGGAGGGTGGGAGGTTATGAATGAAAGAAGATGAACAACACAAATAGAACATTATGATAAGACATAACTTCTTTATCTGATGTTGTTCATCTTTCCATTCATCACTGATGGGACAGAATCCCAAGCTACCTTGAGGTTCAGGGGCAGCCCTTATGGAAGAATATTCCTGAGTACCATTAAGTCGTAGGCAGCTCTCCTTCTGGAGACCAAGTCCAATTTGTAATGATTGATAAAGGTATGAGGCTTAGTCTAAGCAGCTGCTGCACAGATGTCATCCATGGAAGCCCTGGAATGGAAAGCTACAGATGTTTCCATCGATCTAGTGGAGTGAGCTTTAACTTTTGGCATAGGTTCATTATTGAGGGACTAGATGAAATGTAATAGCAGTCCCTTAGCCATTTCGATAATGCAACCTTGGAAACAGCCTCTCCCATTCTGGGCCCAGAAAAGGAGATGAAAAGCTGTTCAGATTTATGGATAGGTTTGGTCCTGTCTAGATAAAATCTCAGTTGTCTATGTACATCGAAGGACTGAAGGCAGTACTCTCCTCTACTGGCAAAATTCGGAAAGAACACAGGTAGATCAATGGTCTGGTTTATGGAGAATTCAGAAACAACTTTGGGAAGGAAGGATGGATTCATCCGAAGTGATAATCTGTCTTTATGAAAGACTAGATAGGGCCTCTTGATACACAATGCCTGCAGCTCTGAGACCCTTCTGGCAGACATGATGGCTATCAAGAACAAGGATTTCCAAGACAAAAACTTTAGGTCACACTTCGCAGCAGGTTCGAAAGGTTTTTGAGTCAAAGACTGAAGGACTAATGTGAGGTTCCATGGTTCCACGGGCTGTCTGACAGGAGGCCTGATATGAGAGGTACCTTTGAGGAAGGCCTCACATAGGCATAAAGAAATAAGAGGGGTGCCATCTATACCACTGTGGAAATTAGAAATTGCCACTAGATGTACATGTATGATAGAGGCAGAGGCTCCATTATCAAAAAACTTAGCCAAGTATTGAAGCACAGCAGTTACTGGAGCCGAATACGGGTCTAACATGTTATGCTTGGATCAGATGGAGAACCTCTTCCATTTATCCTGATAGTCTTCTGGTAGATGGTTTATGAGAGGCCAGAATGATATCTTGAACAGGCGAGGAGAGATTAGCTTGCCTGGCGACTAATGGAAGTAGAAACACCAAGCTGTCAGCTTGAAACTGGACAGATTTGGGTGACTCATCTCTTGGGGGTGAGTAATCAGATCTGGTAGAGGGTCTAGAATCCACGGCGGGTAAACTAAGTGAGGCCGAAGGAAGGGAAACCAAACTTTGTCGAGCCCAGAATGGAGCTATGAGGATCACCTTGCATCTCAACTGAACAGCTTTCTTTAGAAATTGTGGGATCAGGGGGATGGGAGGATAAGCATAAAGACGTCTCGTGGGCCAGTCGTGGATTAGATCGTCCCTCTGTGACTCCCCCTCCAGGGGCAGTAGGGTAAAATTGCTGCTGCACTTGTTGTTTGATGGGGAGGCAAAGATTGCAGCATGGCTGGCCCAAGTGGCTGAAGATTTGTGTCACCACCTGGGGGTTGAGGGGCCACTTGTGAGGCAGGAGGATGCATCTGCTCAGTTTGTCCACAATCTGCCTGGGATATGCATTGCTATCAGAAAGCGGTTGGAAGCTATCGCCCACTGCCAAATTCTCAGGGCTTCTCAACATAGGGTGTAGGACTTGGTTCCTCCTTGCTTGTTGATGTACCAGACCACTGACATATTGTCTGACTGAATTGCAATTGTCCTGAAAGGGAGAGCCGAATGAAAGGCCTGCAGCGCTAACAGCACTGCTCTCGTTGCCAGAACATTGATATGCAGGTGGGCCTCTGAGGTGGACCATGTGCCTTGGACAGTCTTTCCCTGGAAATGCCCCTCCCCCCACCCGATCAGGGAAGCATACATGGTCACAATGGCTCTGGGTTGAATTGGGTGACTCCAAAGTTCTTCATCTGGCCTCATCCACCAAAGAAGGTCCTGTTTGCAGGACTCGGTTATTTGAATCTGGTAACAGAGGGGGTGATAGTTTGGGAACCACTGACAAAGAAGGAGCCATTGCAGGATCCGCATATGTAGCTTTGCTAGAGGCACTACTGGAACTGAAGCTGCCATAGAGCCTAGAGCCTAAAGAAGTTCCCTTGCTGAAACTGTTGTTTGAGAGAGTATCACTTGGAGCCGAAGTCTCAGTCGGTGGAGTCTGTGAATAGGGAGTGATACTAGACAGGACTGGGTATTGAACACTGCTCCAATGAATTCTATTTGTTGTGTAGAGGTAAGGTTTGATTTCTCCCAATGTATCATTATTCCCAACAATTTTGCCAGAGAGAGAGTATAATGCAGCGCTGTTACCAGAAGATGCTCAGTGGGGGCGGTGAGGAGCCAGTCGTCCAGATATGGAAACACTCGGAATCCTTCCAGCCTCAAGTGAGCTGTGACCACTGCCATGCATTTCATGAACACTCTGTAGAAGCTGGGGTTGTAGAGAGACTGAATGGCAGGGCATGAAATTAATAATGACTGGCTCCTAGCCGAAAGCAAAGCAGACTCCTGGAGCGTTTGTCCATCTTGATGTGGTAATACACATCCTGGAGATCTATCAAGCACATCCAATCACCTTCTCTTAAAAAGGGAAGAATAGACTGAACTGTGACCATCTGGAATTTGGTTTGGGTGACAGACTTGTTTAAGCTGCTGAGATTCAAAATGGATCTCCAGTCCTCTGTCTTTTTTGGCACCAAAAAGAATCTTGAGTAAAAAAAGGATCCTTGCTGGTCTGGTGGAACTGGCTGGATGACTCTCTTTTGAGACAGCTTTAAAATCTCTGAAACTGCTTCTTCCCTTTGACTGGCTGGAATGTCAGGAAGTTTTCTTGGAAGGTTTGGTTGACAATAAAGGGGAATGGTGTAATCTCTGGTGATGATATCCTGCACCCAACGATCAGTGTTAATAGATTGCCAGGCAGCTTGGTGCAGAGAGAAATGACCCCTGACTGCTTCCAGAGGTAAGCAATCAGGCTGCTTTTCAGGAGCACTGGTAAGGCTGACCAGAAAAGGAATCACTGGAACCCTGGTTACGAGGATCCCCTCTGCCTCTATAGGGGCATCTTCTGGAATTGTTACCTCCTCTGCCCCTGGGAGTATCATCACCATGTGTGTCATGGAAAGGACCCAGAGATTTTTTGTGCCACATTTTTCCACTCCTCTGATTCCTGGAGAAGGTATGTTGAGGATTGGAAAACCATAGGCCTACAGCAGACAGGGTCTTTCCATCTTGCTCGCACCTGGCTAGAATGTCTTTCACTTTGGAGCCAAAAAGGGATGAATCTTCGATGGGGGCATTCAGAAAGGAAGATGTGAAGGGGTCCATGAGGTCACAAATGCACATCCAGGCATGATGCCTCATGACAATGCCCAAACCTGCTGCTCTAGCCGCCCCTTCAGTTGCATGTGAAAGCAACCTCATGGACGAGTTGGAAATCGACTCCAGGGTTGCGAGCTGTGAGGCCACTTTGTCCCTGACCTCGTCAGACAACTGTCCTGCAAGCATACCAGAGAGTTCGGAAATCAAGTCCCTCTGGAGCCTCGTAAAATGTGCCAAATAGTTAAAGGACCGTATTGCAAAAGTCCCTGATGCAAAAAGTCACTTCCCAAGTCTGTCCACCACCCAGGACTCACTGTTGGGGGATGGACAGCGGGACTTTCCTCAGCCAAGTCCTTTTTCGTGGCTGCTGCTACCACCATGGCATCTACTGGTAAACATTTGGACCAATGCGGGTTCTCCTTGGGAGGGGAAAGAATTCTGTCTGGTCTCTGAGAGATCACCACAATGGAATCAGGGTTCTTCCAAAAGTGATGCATGACGAGCTGGATGAGCTTGTTGGCAGGCAGGGACACTCAAGAGGTAGAAGGCCGGGTGTGGAAAGCCTGCAGGAACACGGACACCTCAGACGAAGGATTGGAGGGCTTCCAGTCACCTCTCTGCTTTAGCGTTTCCAGGATGTCTCCAAAGGAGACATCATCAGGAGGTGACCGCTGGGACCCTTCGCCACCATCGTAATCCATGTCTTCAGTTAAAGACTCCTTGGGTGAGTCCATGTGCTTCCTCTTGCACATTCTCTTCCGAGGGGGCTCCTCAGTGGGGGTCTCTGAGGAGTGCTTGGAAGAGGAAGAGCGGGTACCCTGAACAGGGGTGTCCAGCTTCTCTGCCCGGTGTCCCGGGGGTGGTCTGCGACAGCTGTAGCTCAGGGGGGTGATAACTGGGGTTCTGACATCAAAAGGGTGCTGCCAGAAGCAACAGCCTTCTCTATCATGAGGAAGGCAGGCAGGCCCGCCCGGAACTGAGAAAGACAACCTCGGGACCGGGGTCACACCCTGCTCTGACGAACCTGCCCCCACGGATGGAGCCTCAAGCAGGATCAGTGCAGACACAGCTATCAGTGCTGAGGATGGAACCAAGGAGAAAGATGGCTCTGTGCCCCAAGTTGAAGCACCTGTCCTCCAATCCCCAGATTGATGAAGGACTGAAGGCAAAACCAAAGGGGCAAACTCAGAGCTGGAGTGAGATGCACTGTAGGTGCCAAAGTGATAGGTTCCAAGAAGGATGTCAGAGCAGAAGGCTTCAGAACCGAGATGGTTGAAGGAGGAGTGTATGATGGATTCCGAGGATAAGCCAACCCATGTCTTGCAGGTGGATGGGTCTAGAAAGTGTGGGTATCCCCCTGGCTAACAGCTGGTCCACAAGACGCACCATCATGTTCTAACAGGCTCCTGGTGGATCTAGTGGATAACCTGGATGGAGAATCAGAATGTTCAATGAATGGGTTATATGCATGGCCCAGAATCAGATCTACAGAAGGGGAGTGCAAGGTCTGCCAGCACTGAAGTCTCCAGTTCCGAGACCAGGAGTAAAGGGGTCAAATCCAGTGTAGTCGGTACAATGCTCAGTGCCAAAGTGGCACTCAGAGCCAAAATGGTTGGTTCCAAAATGGTTACTAATGTAGGAGTCGAAGGTGTGCCCTGAGCCGAAGTGGCCACAGGTGCTGAAGTCAAAATAGGCATAGCAAGGTCTATAATCAGTTCTGGAGGCAGGACTGGTGCCGAAACTGGCGCCGGTATCAAAGGTTTCGAGATGCTCGGAGCCAAGGAAGATAGAGCCATAGAGGTAGATTTATGCTCCGAAGACAGCTTTGGGACCTTTGATTTCACAGGCTTGCCCTGATCACCTGATGGTGAGGAGGGAATAGAGTGAGACCTCTTTTTGTAGGAGGGGTTGAGACCTCATCACAGAAATGGCCTCTGAAAAGGGAGACTTGAGTAACCCTTTCAGTATCAGTTTATTTTTGTGCTCATTAAGAGTGCATTGACTGAAACTCTATGACAAATGTCACAACATAGAGGCTGCACCAAAAGGTGGGGCACTCCCAAACAGTATACACAGTCATCGTGAGAATCACTATTAGGTAACTTGCCATTACATGAAGCACAATGCTTAAAACCTGAAGTACCCTTCTTATCCGACATCTTGGTAGAGAGACACCACCGGCCAACAGTATAATCTAATTAGAACAAAAGTCAAATACCGCTCAAAGAAGTCACAATTGTACCAGTACAGTGATATGTAGGAGAGAAAACAGAAAAAACACCTTACTAAAAACCAAAGCTAATAGATTAGACAGAGAAGACAATACCAGCTATGGTATTGAAGGAATACCACAATGGTAAGGGAGGAAAGGCCATACCAACAATGGTACTTAAAAGTTTACCAACAGTAAAAATGAGTAGAGTAGAGAGAAAAAAACAAGGTTAGACAGAAGAAAACACACTAGAAATGCTAATTGCTCAATAAAATATGAAGATATCAAAACATTTTCCACACTAATATCAAATAAAGTTCCACTTAGCTGAGAGCTCAGCTGAAACGTGGCTTTATGGCTAGGCAGCAAACGAGATCTGAGATAACAGGGAGAAGGGCATTCTAGGTAGAGACTTAGCTCGAGTTTTTTGGCTGGCGCGAGCTTGGTAAAAAGGCTGACTTGAATGGAAAGATTAACAACATCGGACTTACAGTTAGCAGGATTCAAACATTAGAACTTCAGAGTTTAGAAAATGTGTGTTGATGCAAAGCCTGTTGTTTTATTAATTTTTAATATCTGTGATTTTTTTTCTCCTACTTTTGTCCTGTCCTCTTGAAATTTTTGTTTTTCTGGTAAATAACCGAGGCTTACAGTTAGGCTATAATGACAGACATTTTCCATTTTGAAGTGGATTTAAAAAAAAAAGCTTCACAAATGTTATATTGGTGTTGGTACAGAGGTAGGCAGTACGGGCATCTTCATTCTTGAACTAGGGTTACCACCTTTGTGCAGGACAGTCCCTATTTGAGCAGCTATGTCCTGCCGGAAAAAAAAATAAAAAAACGTCAAATGTCCTGAGACTTTTAGGACAAAAACAATTTCCCAGGTTTTCTTTAATAGTTGCATAAAACAATTATTTTGTATCTGGAACACCTAAATGTCATGTAAAACTGCATGAGCAACTCAAATGATATAAGAATAAACTTTATTTTGGGGAAAAAAATGAAGTTCTGTCCTTTGTACTGGCCATGTGTATTGTTTGTCCTGCAAAATCCCACATTTCTACAAAAAATGTCCATCTATTTACTCTCTTTTTTTCCCTTTTTATACTTTATTATCATTCTCTAAAAACCTTTCCATATACATAACTATTTCAGTAGTTGACATTTACTGCGTGTATAGTTTTATGTATACACACACACACACACACACACACACACACACACACATATATATATATATATATATATATATATATATATATAAAATTTATGTTAACATTTACATATAATGATATTTCTTTTTTCCTTTGTAATTATATCCTTTTTCTTGCCAATCATTTGTTAATTTTATTACTGTTATAAAAGTATGAAATACAAATAAAGATATCTGAAAAAAATATGTTCCACTGTGGGCATTTGAAATGGTAGCAACCCTATCTTGAATGCGATTTATGCATAGTCCAGTGTTCTGCATTATTGCCACATGGGGATATCTTATTGTTGAATCAGTTCAGTGCATATCTCTCAACTGTCCAGATCTTTGCAGAATATGCAGATTTTTGCTCCATATCCCCGGTCTACTCACCATGTAATCCAGAGTTTTGTGGCAAGTTTCAGACCTGACATCCTTCAGAAAATGCATGCTAACACAATTCTTGTTATTCCAGCAAGGTTCCAAGTTTCTAGGAGCAACATTCAAAATCCATCCCCACTTCTAGACCCCCCTCCCCCATTACTCCAGGCCTTATTCAGATTTCTTGTACTAAGAAGTTGAGAGGTGTGATTCGGTATTATTCACCAAGGATATTTGTTTAGAAACATTTCTTATGAATGAGTTGTGATAGACCCTTGCAATTTGGAACAACATAAAATATGGAATTTTTAAGACTCAAAACAAAGAATGCTCCTCATAATGAGGTACAAGTGACAGGTGTGCTGTAAAGTATTACAAAATCCAAATACAATGCAGCTGGGTATGTTTGTGCTGGACTTTAAAAAATAATACATTATTTACACAGCTAAACATTAAAACACCAGCATGTAAAATCACTTTTTTACAAGGCAAGCATGGGTGTATCTAGCATAATCACTGCACTCAAATGAGTAAATTTTTTCCTAAATATTTCTCCAAGTTTATGGCTCAAAGATGACATACGGAACTGTCTAAACCAGTGTCTACTGTACAGAGTTATACAAAGTATACACCTTTTTATGGTTTTAAGCAGCTGAAAATAACAGGTCCCCTTCCAAAGCATATAGGAGCAGCATTTAGAGTAGAGTACACAATTTTATCTGAGAGATGCATGCATGGTGGGGTGCAACAGCATGAGGTTTGAGTACAAAATATAAATTTCTGGCTACAACACTGATGAGAAAAGGTTACAAAAACTAATAAAAAATTATATTCAGGTGAGCATACCTCTTAATATCTTAGCACAAAAAATCTGGACAAAACCAGACAGAACGGAGGGGGGGGGGGACAAAAGCCAGAAAACAGGGACAGATTTTGAATTTTACTCCTACAAACCTATAAAGATGGTAGAACAACAGTATTTGTCCCAGCATGCATTTTTCTGAAGGGCATGAAGTCTGAAACTCAAATGTATATCACCACTCAGTGACTCCAATCCTCAGATCATTCCAGTGATTTGCTATAAAATCACAATTTTTAGGAGGAACAGACCAAAAATATGAGGCAAAAATCCAGATACTTTGCAAACATCTGTACAATTCAGAGGTAGGCAGGTGAGGTAAGTTCCTCACGCTTTTACCACAAAGATCACCCTCTACAGCACCTTACCAGGACTAATCATTCACAAAACTTCCAGATATGCCTGTTGCCATGTGAAAGTACTGAGTACCACAACTTCACCAATTAAACTTATAACTCATGCACTTAAAAACTAACCAATAAAAGTGGAACAGTAAACATGAATTCTAAATAAATAAATAACTCACCTCACTGATGAGAACACTTGCAATATACTTTATCCTTAAGAACTTTGATTTTAGATCCCCACCAAGAGTACCCAATAACTGAAATTGCAGGGTTTGCTCTCCTCAGCTTCACTCTAATAAATCCTAGCTAACAGACTGTTTTCTTTTATAGGCAAGAGATGTTCATTTCCTACGTCTGCAACTTTTAGTTGCACTGTTTACATTTTCATTATTGGCATGGTGTGCCCTTTTGACACAGAAATATCTGTGAGAGACTGTGTCTTTCAGAACTATTTTCCCAAGCTACTGACCATGTGGATTATGCTACCATATATGGGTACTACTGTGTTACCTGTTGATGTACATCACATGGTCTGTGTGCCCCAGCTATCATTTTTGCACCTTGACTTGACTGGCAAATGCAGATAGCTTCAGCAGGATCAGACACCGGCAGGTCTCACACATGGTGAGGTAGGGAGTGCAGAGTGGATGGCTGACATGCACTTGCTACAGTGGTAAGTGTTGCATTGGCATCTTCTGCTTTGTTGGGAGCGCCAGCATAAATATAGTGATCTACAGAGGTAAAACTCAGACCTTCTCCACCAGAGGGAAAAGGGGGCTGGGAAGAGAGAGGTTCAATATTTCAGGAAACAATTTATTTTTGACAAGTCACTTGTGCAGTAGGCATAACAATTATAGCTGTAAATACATTTTTCTGTCATACTTACGCTGTGTTTATTAATGTTTTTTTTTTTACTTTTTGTAGTGACAAAGGAAAATGCAGATAACATATTCATCTGCAAAAGGAAGCAAGCCAAGTTCTCCAGGTGGCAGGGTAAATATGCCTTATTGCTGGAATTTCTGCTCAGTTGTAATTGCATTTTAATATTTAACCATTACTTAGTTATTCACTGGCCTTTTAGGTTAGATTTTCTTTCATTTACTGTGCTACTAGCATCGCAGTTATACTTCTACCTGTATTTGGTATTACTGTATAACTTTATTTAACCTGTTTACCACACTATTTTGCAGGTGCATTTTTTAAATATTTCTCCGTAGTTTAGTTGTTCAATGCACTTATAGATTGCTTTTTCCTCCAGTTACTGTGTAGTTTTCCTAAACTGTTCCAATTATGTATGACAGTTTCCCCTGTGTTATTATCTGCTATTCAATAGTGTGTTCCACTGCCACTGTTTTGCATTGCTTTGTTGACTGTTGTTTTTCCTTCCATATTATAACTTTACCAGAACACATTGGCCATTTATTTGTAATATTTTGCATTTTTCAATTACACTTTATTTTTTTTCTTCAGTACTTTTCTTTTTTTCTGAAGAAATGGCCAAGGACCAGGCAAAAGGAGGTGAATGTCACCACAGTCTGTATGGTCATCCCTGCCAAATGCTGGTGTCCTCTAGTGTTACTTCTCTAGTTGATGGCGTAGACTCTTTATTGGACAAGGGTTATCCTGCAATATGTTCAGCAGCTGGTGAGGACTAGCATCTCAATAACCATACTGGCACTCTCTATAGTGCCTCCTCATTTGGCTGTTAAAGTCATGTATTTGGCTGGCCCCAAGCATTGTGCCACCAAAAGATTGAGTATGCCCATATCAGTCATGGAGTTGAGTGACTACTTGGATAGTTCCCTTCTGGGTCAATTTGGCAGGCTGTCCATTTTCCACCTTATTCCCAGACATGGTGCTCCCCTTCCCTGGGTGTCACTTCCCGTTTTCTGTTTGTAGTCCAAACATCTCTATCACCAGCTGTCCACTCTGTCAGTCAGTGCACTGCCATTGCTCTCCTTGTTGTCATCAATTCCCCTGACAGTCTCTGTTTGCATGTTATGTTTGTGTGTCAGTCCCTGTTGTTATCCTATACTTTCATTCTTACTCATATCTTCCCCTTCTACACTTCTTATGACAATAATAAAGTGCACCTGTCACTCACACACACACACACACACACACACACACACACACACACACACACACACACACAACAAAGACCTTCCTTACCTTTCTTCTCCCAGCCCTTACTATTATTTTTCTACTTCTGTCCTTCAGTGTTGTCCACTGCATCCCCTATTCTGACAGTATTATCACCCCTTTTCTTCCCACTTATACAACAATGCTAACTAGCACTTTGCTACAAAGCCATTGTATGTGCAACTGGCTGAGCCTGTGAAACAGCTATGGAGTGCGTCAGTGCGTGTATGAAAAAGTCAGCACCACGGCATACAGGGATAAAACCCTACCTACAGCCCAGACAACCTGTATTCAATGAACAGCTTGGTCGTTTAAGGTACTGGCAGGGGAGGATGTACGTGGCCATCGGGGGGGGGGGCAGTGGGGAGCACACACTGTGGTTCAATTCCCCTGTTGGCACCCAGGGAAACAAATATAACATCTGAATTGAAGGGTGGTCTAGCTCTGTACATCCCATTAGTGTGGTGTTACTGGGTGCATGCAGGGTATGGGAAATAAACAGGTTAAAATTCTCCCATCAGAGCATTGTGAAGTTGTCTCAGGATTCCTCAATCTCTTCCATGGCCCCATTCCTAAAACAGAGCAAGTTTGGAAGACAAAAGGAATTGGTAATCCTAGCAAAGGAAAAGAGACACTCTGGACAGCTTATGGTTAGCTGGGTGTGGAAAAAAATGGGACTGTTAGCACTCATAATGCTGGCCACACTTCCTACATGTTGAAGTATTTGTGTCACATGACCACAAGTAATGCAGTCTACTTACTTGTGTAGTGATTGCTGTTTTCACAACTACAAGGCTTCCTTATGCAGCATTATCCCAGGCATGTCCACTGTGCACTGATATCAAGCCATGCCAAAGTGGCTTGACCGTGTTATTTAATGCAAAGAATTAATCTACATTTCACTGAGGCACTTACAATCAAGAGTATGTAGTGAATTTTGAATATTGTGGTTTGCTTTCCTGTTTAATTAGATAATGTAAGCAGGCAAACAACGTTTGCTGCTGCTTTCTCCCTACTTCTTCACTATATTGCTATTGTGTAGATGTGGGTATGGGGACCCTCCCCCCACAAGGGGGTGAGGAGGCCTTATCCTTCTGCAAAATATTTGTGTGTTTCTTAAAGATTTTCAATTTATATTTTTGTATAACGGCATATTTGGAAAAGTATAACTCTTGTGGTGACTTGGCTGAAAGTATAAAAAGTACTACAGAGTGGTTGGATTATGCTTCATTCTGAATACCCCCCCATGTCTTCAAGAACATATCAGTGAAACAGTAAATCATTACATTTGAAGTATCCAGCATCCTGTATCCCACACACTAGACAGAATTGATTCCAAATAGTAGCAAGTTTTCTGCAAGGAAACAATGCAAGCCTAATCACCCTGTTCAGGTGTTGATGCAGTTGACGTGGAAAACAGTGTGCCTTGTTAAATCTTTTGAACTGTTCCAAGTTTTATTCAGTTCTTCAGCCTATATTTCATACAGGGATGGGTGTTTGTGGTAAGTAGACAACTTTAGTAAGAAAACGGTGTGCAATAGTCCACATTTACGTGTGTGAAACAATGCTTATGTAAAGCATATAGCACAGCCCTTTGCTATCACAAAGTTAAGATAACCAGTTATAGTATTTAATGAAAATTATGTATATTGACTTGTGCAAATAGCTATATTTTATTGAACATTTAAAATCCAGCACTAAAAAACAGAAGCACATATAAAATAAACAACTTTTCCATCATACCCCCCGCCACCCTTCTTATGAAACAGAAAATGGGAAGTGATACCCAGGGAAGGAGAGCTAGATGGGGAAGAACAATGGTCTTACTTTGATGAATCTATAAAGAACTAAACTGTTTACTATCCAGCAAGAAAGGAGGTAAAAAGTCTGTGATTTTCCTACAAAGAATTTTATTATAATTGTGAAATATATAATAAAATGAGCTAATGCTGCTGCAAGTCAATCAGACAGCGTGTTCCTTATTCATACACCAGAAGAAGATAAATATCTGTAGAAAGTCAGAGAGCAGTTAAATATTCTACAACTCTAAAAAGTAGCCACAAAATCATGAAATACCAGCACATTATTACAGAAGAACGTCAAATCGATTTTATATCTAGTTCTAGCAGCAATAAAATCAAAACTGAGAAACACATGGAAAACATAACAGTTTCAATAACAGTTATGTAAAACTCTCATTGGAGTACATGCTACAGTGGCCTTCCATTTCTCAAAGGTTTAATGTTACAGTGAGTAACTTCAATAGAGAGTCATATACAGTACTAGGCAAGCAAGGCATTCATCTAGTGCCCACTGGCTTTGTGGGGACCTCTGCAGGCTGGGAGGGTGTCTGTTTGCTGAGGCACTGTCGGACTTACTTTTTTAAATTACAAATTACATGTTTTTTGGCTGGCATTCTTCTCTGTATTCAGTTGCACACACCTGTTGCATCTGTGCTTCATCACACAGACCTCTTTCCTTTCCGTGTGCAGAATTGAATGTTCCTTCATGTAGTACTAACACAGAATGCATGTAAATGCACTCCTGGATGGATTTCTGCTGCTTAGACGAAAGGAGGCTTCAAGCAGGTTTTATTTTGTGTGTGTGTGTGTGTGTGTGTGTGTGTGTGTGTGTGTGTGTGTGTGTGTGTGTGTGTGTGTGAGTAAAATGCCCCACTAGGGATAACTGGGAGTTAATTATTCAGGCTCAAACCCTGTTCCTTAGGTACAGGAAGCAAGAACCTGAATCCTTCACTCCAACTACCAAGATGTCAAAAAAACTTGCTCTCAGATGACCAGATTTTAGGTCTGTTCCTCATAAACATATGGTTTTCTGGCAAATCTGTAAAACTTAATGGCTGACATCAAATAATGTCGGCCATTTAAGTTTCAGTCTTCATATCCTTCAGAAAATACATGGTAACACAAAACTATTTATTCTAGTAACTTTCTAAAATTATACAAGCAATATTTAAAATTTGTCCCTAGTGTTGGGCCTTTGTCTCCACATTAATTTTGGCTTTTTCCAGATTTCTTGTGCTACAAGGTTAAGAGGTATGGTTGAGTGCCAAGTGCATTTTACAAAAAATGAGTGTCAAGTGCATTTTATAAGGAATTCAGAGCTTCAGTGGAAAAGAAGTGCAGTGCTGCTTATGCTAAATCTGTTTACAATATGCAACTATTGTTTAGTAAATGGTATCACTACTGTGCTAAAAATTTTAAAAGCATTGTTAGTAGCACATCAGGTAGCATACTTGTGTTTGATGCAGAAGGCTGTGGGTTCTACTCCCACAGTATATAGATGGATTGTTGACACTGTGTTGTAATTTAAGGGGGCTGGGTGATGCAGTCCTCCTGTTGTCAGTTTGCCACCCATTCCCTATTGAAGTATTAATAGCTTACCATACATTTAATTCAACATAAGCAATGTATTCTTCAAGGGCAGCAGGCACTGAATTTACAGAAGAAAGACTGAAATATAAAGTTGTTTGCTAGCAGCAACCTCTTCATTAGTTACAGATCTGTAATGTGGAATTATTCAGACAACTTTTACTTCTGTAGAGATTGTGCATGTTGACTAATATTGTTGAACTGTGTAACAACAGAAGTTTGAGTAGACTTTTATTGATGAAATGTTCTGAATTGGGCAGTTTTACCATTATTAGTTCATACATTTTGTTTCATTGCTTACTGGAAAACGTTCAAAACCACAAATGTTTTGCTCTTACAAGGGCTGTATTATACAAGGAATATAATTTAATAAAATCAGGAAGGTGAATCAAACAATACATGCATGTATGCATGGTCCTAAAAATGTACAAGGGGCCTATGATTGAAAACAGCCCAAAGGTAAACTTTATCCACCACTGGTCAGATGCATTTTCTTTCAATGTGAGTTTCAATGATGTTTCAATGCATGTGAGTTTCAAGGGTAGAGAAGTTTTAATGCTAAGTCTATTTTCATTTTGACACTGTATTGCTTTCTTTAACAAATGTGTTAGTGTTTGCGGTATAAAATTTGAAATAAAAGATTTAAATTAAATCCAAATAATCATTGTAGAAGTAAAGTAGAAAATAGTAGGCACACTGAGAGTTTTGAACAGTGTTTATGGTAACTGGGGAGAAATAACCAAGAAATGGGACTCTGGAATGGCTGCGGGGGAAGGGAGGTATGTATGGGAGGCCCCGATCTATTCCTGTTTGACCATAATCCTGCTCTGTTACCATAACTTCCCTATCTTCTTTAAAGAGTCTCACTACAGCAGTAAGTCATTACGTGATCAATTCCCAAGACATAATTTATTTCCCTAGGAGGTGGAAAGTTAGTTACATCATCATATAGAACAGTAGTGTTACATACCTTGTATAAGTAGAGCAATATACCCTTAAGTATGAAGAAACAAGTCACATAAATATCAGAAGAATACACACAAAAGAAAGAAGGTGGGAAACCTGCTGTTAGCAGAATATCTAAATAAAAGTACGTGTTTGTGTGTGTGTGTGTGTGTGTGTGTGTGTGTGTGTGTGTGTGTGTGTGTGTGTGTGTAGCTAGATAGCTGGAAGCTTACACTACTGTACTGTAGAAGAGCTCTCTCTTGTTATTTACAGACAATACCCTTGTAATGGTAAAGGGCGGCTGCGGTGGTTCAGCGGTTAGCGTTGCCGCCTCACAGCAAGAGGTTCTCCAGTTCGATCCTTGACTGGGGTGCCTTCTGTGTGGAGTCTGCATGTCCTCCCTGTGGCCGCATGAGTTTCCTCCAGGTGCTCCGGTTTCCTCCCACATCACAAAGACATGCTGTAGGTGGATTGGACACTCTAAATTGGCCCTAGGTGTGAGTGTGTGCGTGTGTGTGCCTTCTGTGGAAGGTTGGGCACCGGGCTGGCAACTCAACACCGCAAAAACTCCACTGTCAATCATTAGTGGACAGGTGATCCACTGTGGCAACCCCTAACCAGGAAAAGTCAGAAGAAGAAGACCCTTGTAATGGTAAAGGTCTTGGATAAATCTAATTGAGTATTAAAATCTTCAACACTTAAATTAAAGAAAGTTGTAAAACAAAGCAGCAAACTTAACTATAGTCTTTTAGGTAGTGCAGTGTCCAAATATCAATAACTACAGATATCATCATATTCAAGCAACATGTATAGGTATCTCTCAATGTGTAGTGAATGCATGGTCCAGCTAAGCCATATTCAAAGGACCAATGAATATGGCAGTATGTATAGTATACTGCAATAAATATAAATGTATTAAAAAGCATGCTAGCTATAATAATTAATATGGTCTCAAAACATCTATCTATAAAATTACTGTTACAGTGGATATAAAAAGTGCACATACCCCTGTTAAAATGTCAGTTTTTTGTGATATAAAAAAATGAGACCACAATAAATCATTTCAAAACTTTTCCCACCTTTAATGTGACCTGTAACCTGTACAATTCAATTGAAAAACAAACAAATCTGTTAGGGGGAAAATATAAAAATTAAAACAGCACAATAAGCTGGTTGCAAAAGTGTGCACACCCTTAAACTAATACTTTGTTGAAGCACCTTTTGATTTACTTACAGAATTCAGTCTTCTTGGGTAGGAGTCTATCAGCATGGCACATCTTGACTTGGCAATATTTGTCCACTCTTCCTTGCAAAAGCACTACAAATCTGTCAGATTGAGCAGCCCTTTTCAAGTCACCCCACAGATTTTCTATTGGATTTAGGTCTGGGCTCTGGCTGGGCCATTGCAAAACTTAAATTTTCTTCTGGTGAAGCCATTCTTTTATTGATTTGGATGTATGCTTGGGGTCATTGTCAAGTTGAAAGGTGTAATTCCTCTTCGTCTTCATCTTTCTAGCAGATGCCTGAAGGTTTTGGGCCAAAAGTGACTGGTATTTGGAACTGTTCATAATTCCCTCCACCTTGACTAAAGCCTCAGTTCCAGCTAAAGAAAAGCAACCCCCAAAGCATGATACTGCCAAAACCATGCTTCACGGTGGGGATGGTGTTCTTTTGGTGATTGCAAGTGTTGTTTTTGCACCAAATGTACCTTTTGGAATTGTGGCCAGACCATAACACATTTTCCCACATGCTTTTAGGAGACATGATCTATTGTTTTGCAAATTTTAGCTAGGCCTGGATTTTTTTCTGTGTAAGAAAAGGCTTCCATCTTGCAACCCTACCCCATAGTCCAGACATAAGTAGAATATGGGAGATTGTTGTCACATATAGTACACAACCAGTACTTGCCAGAAATTCCTGCATCTCCTACAGTGTTGCTGTAGGTCTCTTGGCAGCCTCCCTGACCAGTTTTCATCTTGTCTTTTCATCAATTTTGGAGGGATGTCTAGTTCTTTGCAACATCACTGCTGTCCCATATTTTCTCCACTTTTTGATGACTGTCTTCACTGTGTTCCATGGTATATCCAATGCAGTGGAAATTTTTTTGTATCCTTCTCCTGACTGATACCTTTCAACAATGAGATCCCTCTGATGTTTTGTAAGCTCTCTGCGAACCATGGCTTTTGCTGTAACAGGCACATGAGTAAATGTCAGAAAAATCCTACTAAGACAGCTGAACTTTATTTGGGGTTAATCATTTTAACTGATCACAATCTCTATAACTGATGGCAGGTGTGTACCCAAGAAGACTGAATGCTGTAATTAAATCAAAAGGTGCTTCAACAAAGTATTAGTTTAAGGGTGTGCACACTTATGCAACCAGTTTATTGTACTTTTTTTATTTTTTATATTTTTCCCCTAACAGATTTGTTTTTCAATTGAATTGTACAGGTTATAGATCACTTTAAAGGTGGGAAAAGTTTTGAAATGATTCATTGTGGTCTCATTTTTTTATAGCACAAAACCTGGCATTTTAACAGGGGTGTATACACTTTTATATCCACTGTATGTGCTGTTGAGTCCACGGTGACTGCCTGGGTAATTGTCCTGAGCAATCTTCTGTTTTCAGTCAGCTGTCTAATTACTGACACAGAGGCAACCTTCACTGCAGTTAGTGCATTAATCTATCAGATATCAGGTTTTCCTCTTTTATATTGACCTTTAGCCTTGCCATGCATGATGCATTTTCCTAATAACCTTTCTCTTAACATGATGTGTTTGAAGTAAGAAAGTCAACGTCTTGATATTTGAGCTTCATTGAAATACTTTGGTTTTATCTCCTCCAACATGGACTGATTTGTGTGCACACACATGTATATCTTCCTCAGGGCCATCTTAACAGCATTATTGGCCCCCAGGCAAAGCAGTGCACTGGGGCACCTACCTACACAACCACTCACAGGATTAAACATTTTCCTCTTCTGCGCTCCACTCAAAACACTATTTTTCATTTCTGCTCAAAGGTTATTAACTGATATTTCAAAAAAGTTTAAAAAATTAAAACATGGTTTAGTGCAGTTTCAGCTCTGAATATTTAGGTCAATGAGAAAAGTAAACACCTTCAAAACATTGTATGCACAGTAGTGGTCCACCACTATGACCACCTACCAATAGGACAGATACACAAATATGACCACAGAAGTGATTTTAAAGAAGCTGTGAAGGTATTTCAGTTCACGGCTCATGTACAGTACAGAGTCAATTAATCTATCTACATAGTGTGGAAGTAGAACCCACAGCCTTCTGCATCAAAAGCAAGTACACTACCTGTTGTTCATAGGTTGGTACTAGGCTATTAGCCCAAGGGCCTATACAAGCCTAGCCATAACAATTCCCTGGATATTTCTTCCCACAATATTTACTTCTCTGGACCTCTGTCTAGCAGGGCGACTGACATGATCCCCAGGGTGAATTTCCTATCTCCCATCCAATCATCAAGGTTCCTTTTGAAGAGGGCCAAGGAGGTGCTCTGCTTGACATGTATGGGCAGTCTTTTCCAGAGTATGGGGAGTCTCTGGGTCAGAAACCGATCCCTCCAGCATGTTTTGTTCATTGTGATGACAAGGTTTAGATCCCTGGAGCGTGTGGCTCTGAGGGATTGGGATTTCTTTAAGTGGGGCATGTCCAACAGCTCAGGGTTTGACATGGCCTTGTATGTTAAGAAGAGATCGCCTTTGAGTAGACGATATGCCACAGAGTAGAGTTTTTTTAGACGGTCAGCATATGGCATCTACTTTAGGCCTGTGATTCTTTTAGTGAGGCATTTCTGTGGCCTTTTCAGCTGTTGCAGATGTCTTGTGAGGTACATACCAAACGGGGCATTATACTCTATAATGGGTCTAATGAGGGATGAGTACAGTGAGACAATGACCTCCTTTTTTCTGGATGAAAAGCCCTTAGTGATGAGGTGTGCCACATAGAAGGATTTCCTGACTGTTGTGATGATATGGTTATTGAAAGTGAGACCACTGTCCACCTATGTCCCTAAGTCTCTCATCACACTTTCGATGTTTAGTGTACTGCCACCTATGTGGTAATTCATGGGTACATGCTTTTTTTCCAAAGTGAATAACTATACATTTCTTGGCATTAAGCTTGAGCCCATGTTGTGCTACTAACAATGCTTTTAAATACTTTAGCACAATGGTGATATCATTTGCTAAACGACAGTTGCACATTGTAAGCAGACTTGGCTAAAAAGCTCTAAACTTCTCTTCCCCTGAAGCTCTCATCTCCTTGTAAAATGCACTTGACACTCAACCATATCTCTCAACTTTGTAGCACAAGAAATCTGGAAAAAGCCTACATTTATGGGGGGGTGGTAGGAGTATGTGTGTTTGTGTGCACGTGTGCAAGTGTATAAACAATGGCTGATCAAAATGCAAAACCATCAAACTGAAAAAACAATGCACCAAAAATCCAAAACAGTGAATGGGGGAAAAAATCACAACAGGAAACAACAGCAGCTTTCTTTCATGATTCCACAACCAGAACCCTACTACTACTTTCAGACTAAATTTGTCTGAATAGTGGTAGTGTTACAGAAAAGGTTTTGTAAAGTCAGGTGTAGGGATATGGTTAAGGACTGTGTTATAGTTAGGGTTAGTCAGAATTAGTAATGTTGTGCTACACGTGTGTTTCTAATTGAGTGCTTTCATAAGTGTAAGTCAGTGTGGTGGGCTTATTTGTGGATAAATTGATGTTTTTGGTAGGGGATATTGGGGGGAGTGAGTGAGTGTCTGTGCATGTGTGCACTAGTGAACATGTGCGCACGCATGTGTGTATATGTGCACATGTGTGTATCTGCATGGGTGGGTGGATGTGCACGTGTTTGTGTGTGTAAGGGGAGCTTACGCTACAGTGGTGTATGAGCTGCAAGGGAGAAAACTAGCATTGTCAAGCTGAGCAGCTCATGTTTGATTCCGATACATTTTAATGAGCTGCTAATGAGACATTTCTCTGTACAGCTTTACCATGTCTCTGGACTGGGGATTCTCTCTGTCATGCTGACTGACTAACCAGCACTGGTCAGTTGACAATGGTGAAAAGGATCCGTATGAATCCCTGCCACTTTCTCTTTTTGGTGTATGAATAGGTAAAGTTACTTTATGTACACTGTACTGAACAGGAAATGTTGTCCACTTTTTATTTAGCTTTTTTAATTAATCTATAAGTAGATTTGGATTAAGTGGTTATTTTAGGTGGGCTAAAGTATTTATGGGTACATGTGGCATGCAAACTTTTTGTTTTGATTTTACCAGTGGTGTAAATATGGTTGAATTAGTATAGTTTTAGTAGCTGTGATGCTCCACGAACGTAGACAAACTGTAGAAAAAAACTGTACACAACTACTGACAAAGTATGAGAATTATAAATGAGCAAAACTATCTACACAATGTATCAAATATGCATTTCTATCACACAATTTATCTAGGGTGTTAAGATGCTTCTATATACATATAAATACTATATATATATATATATATATATATATATGTGTGTCTGTGTGTCTGTGTGTGTGTGTGTGTGTGTGTGTGTGTGTGTGTGTGTGTGTGTGTGTGTGTGTGTGTGTGTATATGGGGCCTATATTAGCAAATCAAAAATCCCTTTAACCGAATACCTAAACGACGACACCTATAATGTGAACCGCAAAAATCCCGAACGCACTAAACAGCAAAAAATAAAATAACGAACTGTCATAGTTGGCCAACCCCACCACCCGCTACATACTATCTACCCAAACAAAATAAATAAACCACATACATACACTAACCAAACCCTACTTCTAACCTAAAGTAAAGCACCAAAACCCTACTTCTAACCCTACACTAAAACCCCACAAACACAACTAACTATACACTATCTTTAACCCCTCTCTAACCCCAAGGTCCATAACTACCGCACATGTCCCCTACAGACATACACCCAAAAAAATAAACACACATACATATAACAAAACCCTACTTCCAACAATACACTAAACCCCACAAACACAACTATGTATGCACTATCCTTAACCCCTCCCTAACCCTAAGGTCCGTAACTACCGCACACTTCCCCTACAGACATACACCCAAAACAAATAAATAATGAACATACATACAGCTAAATAAAACCCAACTTCTAACACTACACTAAATCTTACATACATTACCTATCTATTAACTTACCTTAACCCACATCCTAACCCTAAAGTCCTATCTATCGCACACTTACCTTACGGAGCTATACCGCAGACGCGCCAACCACTGCACTTCGACATTTCCATTTTCGCTGTTAAGACATTCAGCATTTCTGTATTTCGCACAATACGTGTCCCTCTTTCCGTATTCACAATTCCGATCTTTCGCTCTGCTAATAGGAACCCGTGTATATGTATATATATGGGTCTACCTAAAAACACCGAACGCTGACAATGCCGACAACATGATAACCGACACCGGAAGATCAACAGCGGAGATGACCGACAATTGAAAATACCAATGCTGAGACCACTGACATGTTAAGGTAAGTGTGTGATAGTGACGGAAGTTAAGGTCAGGGTGCGGGTAAGGTAAGTGTGTGATAGTGACAGACTTTAGGGTTAGGATTTGGGTTAAGGTTAGTGCATAGATAGTTGTGTATGTAAGGTTTAGTGTAGGTTTGTAAGGTTTTTGGTGTGCTTGTGTTGTGTGTATGTTTTACGGAAAATGTATTTGTTTTGTTTTGTTGATTGTCGGGATTGTGGTTTGTCGGGCATGTGAAGTTTCGGGTTTTTGAACTTTCGGTTTTGTGGTGACAGTTATCTCGTTGTCGGTGTTTTTGCGTGTCGTTGTTTTCAGGTAGACCCATATATATATATATATATATATATATATATATATATATATATATATATATATATAAACAACTCGGAGTGTACCATTGTGATGTGGTTTAGAGCACTGTAGTATTCACTTAAGACTTATACAGGCTTGCTGTTCTACTTGTTATTGTCTGTTGCTTTATAATAGTACTGAGTGTGCAGTGTCCCACCACAGAGCCCATGTTTACAACCTTAACAGTTATCTATTATATTACTTGCTTGCCTTTTTCTACATGTATGTCAGGAAACTGGTTACTCTCTTGCTGCTAGTCTCTCAGCCAAATTTAGTTTGTTCCACTCTCCTCTGCAAACTTTCTGGCACTCAGTTTGGTTGCTGTGAAACTGAGGAAACTCACCTGTAGATCCATAGTGTTTTGCAGTACTTTACTCCTTCTAAACAGCTCTACTATAACTGCAATCTGGACCTCTCAACTGTCCAGATTTTTGCTTCATATTTTGCTCTGTTCTTCATAAAATTTATGGTCTTCTGGCAAATCACTGAGATCATCTGAGGACTGAAGTCACCAAATGATGACATAGGTTTGATTTTCTGAATTCAAAGCCTTCAGAAAAAATATATGTTAACACAAACCCTGTTACTCTAGCAACTTTCTAAGTTTATAAGTCCAATATTTAAAATCTGCCCTATTTTTGGGCCTTTGTCCCCCCATTTGTTAGACTTTGTCCAGATTTCTTGCACTAAGAGGGTGGGAGGTATGTGCTTCCAAAGTACTTATTAGATGATGTTCCTATTACAAAAAAATTGTTTCACTGACAGCATAACAGATAAATTCTCCTCTTGCTGGTGCTGGAGCAGTTTCCTGCTATGCTCCCTTCTCACCCCAATTCCTCAGCCACCCCTTATGGCATTACATTTATAGCACCTGTTCTCCACCAAGAACCCCACTTAATTCTCAACTTTCTTAAAGACAAATGCATAAAAACATACATACCCAAGGCACATGAATACTAACACAATTTCTGAATTGAAGTACTTTCTTTCCTCTTTTATATTTACTAACCACAGTAAATAAAACTTGCATCATCCATCGCACTCAGCTATCTATTCCTACCCCTCTGACATTTATACCCCTGTGTTCTATGTTCTTAATCTGACATATCTTTCTACAAAGCTACATACCATACTTCTCTTAAATATTACGGCATCCTTACTCTTCCTGTTTTATCACCTTACAACTTACATACATCACTCAATCTTGTACACATTTCTCCCACTATAAGAGACACCTCTAACCATTCAAACCACCCCCACTTCACCACTAATCACTTCCAGTATATACAAGACTCAACCCAATCGTTACTTCAAATTCAAATTACTAAACTCTTACACCTACCACAAATATAACTAATTGCTACAGATCAACAAAACAAGCTTACCAAACATATCAATTTTTCTCTCTCTATCTCTTATCACTCTGTGGGGATATTCATCCCAACCCTTGCCCCTGCTCCTATCCTGACTCTCCAGCAGCCTCCAAAACTCACCCCAAGCCAAACATCCCTCCTACTCAGCCCACCCATCTCTTCCAAAACAGGGACCACACCACCAGTACCAAAACCATCAAACTCACCCAAACAGCTTACATTAATTTCCTTTAATACTAGCAGCATCTATAAAAAAAATTCAGAACTTCATGCTTGGATCTCCCAGAATACACCAGATATTTTAGCCATAACTGAAATATGGCTACAGCTCAATTTACTTGACTCTGAAATATCACTCTCTGGTTATATCATCATCAGAGCTGATAAAACTGTAAAAAGGTGGTGGAGTAGGTTTACTACACCTTGACTATCTTGAAATACTCTGCTACAATAAACCTAATTCCCAAACTCCATAATGCTCCTCATCTCTCATCTTAAACCAAATAACCATAAGCAACCATGTATTACAGTACTTTACATTTCTCCAGGTAATAATGCTACAACCCTAGAAAACATCCTAAATAGGACTGGATCTCACATGCAGTTTCTAATGAAAACATAATCCTATGTGATGTTAAATTCACCTGGCAGATTATCTCCACAAAATATCCATCAACTAGCCTAAACTTATTTGTACTAACTACACGTATTTGTTCCACACCTTACAACTATCCCCAAAACATTGACTCAATTCTCAATGTGATATTGGTGTCTGATTCTACTTAGTATGTTTCCAGTGCACCCTCTCTGATTCCCTCCATGACCAGTTACCTCCCTGTCTATGCAAATCGATCCGGTACTCACCATGTCAAACAACAGTTACTTAGAACTTCCTGTAACCTCATTAATTTTAATGCTGATACATTTAAAAAAATTCTAAACTCATTTAACTGGTCTATCCTGAAAAAATATTCCACTCAGTAAAGCTGTACACAAACTAAACTCACCTTTCCTGAAAACCGTCAATAGTCTGACTCCAACTAGAACAAAAAGAATAAAGAATAATTATACTCCTTGGTTATCCACTCAAAGCAAGCACCTAATATATTAAAGAAGTAGGGCTTGGAAAGAATGGTTACACTATAGAACTTCCCAACATCTACAACACTTTAAAGAACTACATAACCACACTAAAAGACAGATTATCACAGACAAGTAAATCTTCATCAGTAACCCCTTACAAAATCAGTCGTCCAACCGTAAAAAAGTCTGGTCTTCTATTAATAATATACTCCACCCTGGAACATCCACCACTCCTAATCTTATCCCAAATAACACTTCCTCCTAAATAGCTGCTCAATTTAACACAAATTTTATAGAAAGCATTAAAGCCTTTTCTAAAGAGTTTCCCCCCAAAAGTACTGATATGCCCTCTCCTCAGACAGCAATCACCCCCTATTTCACCGTAAAACCCATCCCAACCTCCATCAAATCGCTCCTTCTTAAACTGAAATCCTGTTCTCTTTCAGTAGATAATCTCCCTGCAGAATATCTCAAAATGGCTACCAGTTCCATAGCCTAGCTTGTGTCTCTTCTTATTAACAGCTCAATCAAGGAATCATACATTCATTCTCTATGGAAAAAGTCTTCATCATCCCCTTACATAAAGGGGGAGCCTCATCTGATATTGCCAATTTCAGATCTATTGCCATATTATCCCCTTTGTCAAAAATTCTGGAAAAGTGCATTCACAAGCAATGTCTTCAACATATTCTTCAGGAAAAGCTCCTGACCCCCACATAACATGGTTTTAGACCCACCCATAGCACTGCCACAGCCTTATTAACTTTCACAGATACTATTAACAAAGCCAGATACAAAAGCAAACCTGTTTCCTCTGTATTCCTTGATCTCTCTAAAGTTTTTTGATTTAGTCTCAAACCAAAAACTCTTCTACCAGCTGTCTTCAATTGGATTATCACAACACACACTACTATGGTTTAATAACTACTTAACTGACAGACACCAGTCTGTTAAATGGCTCTCCACTTTTTCTTACTTACTTCCATTCAGTACAAGTATGCCATGGGGCTCCATTCTCAGCCCTCTACTCTTTACATAAATCCTCTCAGTAAGCTTCCCTCATAAATACTCTGATGATTCTAAATGAATATGCATTTCTGACAACCTAATATTTCTTCAGAAAATTAGTCAAGAAAACTTTATCTCTCTAGAATGTTGCTACAGGATAATCACCTGCTACTAAATCCCCAAAAAATTAAATAACATCTCTTTTTTCCAAAATTCCATTTTCATGAGAAAAACAAATTAAATTTTATTCCATATTACCATGATTGAAGCTACCCCACATGCAAAACTACCTGGCATGTCAATCAACAAAAATCTTAACTTTAATTTACATATCCACAAAAGCATCAAGAAAACTCATCAAAAACTTGGCAGCATATATAAAGAAGTTCCTTACAGACTCTGCCAAGATAACTTTAACTAACACTTGCATCTTACCCTCTCTCCTGTATGGAGCCTCTATCATGACCAACCTACAAGCCTCACTTAGGTCTAAACTTGAACAGTGCTATAAAAAAGCTACCAGATTTGCTTGCAACAAACCTTGAAAGACCCACCACTGTTTAGCAGTAAAAACACTTAACTGGCTTAAGCCATCTCACCACCTATCTTTTACTCAGCTCACATTAACCCATAAAAATCATCCACACCCCATTCACCTACACAGCAATGAGACCCCTACTCCAATATTATCTTCCAAACTGTCCCCTTCAGTCAAATAATAAACAACTGCCTATCACCTACAAACCATGAAAAGTTGCTAGGTTCATTCTCTATTCCAATAGTGTAGCTAGAACTTGGAATAAAAGTCCTATATCAATCAGGCCTATCACACACCTTCATCTTTTTAAATCAGTAATAGAAGAGTTCCTCTCTGCCTTCTGACTTTGCCCATGCTCCTCATCTAAGACATAGCTGTCTAACACCCTTCATCACCTTTGTTATAGCTCCCATTATAGCACTAAATCACTTAACCTGCTTATCCCTTTAATACCTCACTTTATTGCACTTCTTAAACTACTATACCTGCTTCTAATCAATACAACCAAATTTCTATTCCATCACTACTTCTCTGTTAACACTCAAACATGTATAACTCCTTAAATACCGCATTCTATTGTATTCCTTAAATTATTATTATCTGTCTTATACACTGCTCTTTTATCATCAAAGTCTCAGTACAAGGCTTGTTAATTTGTGAATATCAGTACAAACTTTAGTATACTATTATGCTATGTATTCACCGAAGCTGCATTATAAAATCTGCTACAGTAAATATTGATTGCAATAAATATGATACCTTGGAGCTTTTCTTCCCAGGCCTCCGATGATAAAGGGCACCTGGGCCCAGTTGGACTTTCCAGGTAAGCAAAATGTCAATAAATAAAATAAATAAATAAATATGTATAGGAGAGATAATATAAACATGTAGGTCCTAAATGATGATGCAGAGCTATGTAGGACAATTTTAATATAATCTATTTTCTCATAAAAAACAAAATATCCTTTTAGAAAAGCAAATAATGAACAAAAGCAACAATGTATACAGAGAAAAGGGAGGTGGCATATCAACTTGTCTTTTCCCCACTCATTAAAAGGGATAATTCACTGGAAACTGTTGTAGTACAACCCTGGTGTTATATTTCTGTAACAGAACACAGAATGCCTGGGTTCTACCACAAGGGCACCATTTTGAATAAGACAGCATCCAGTGTCTGGGATCACTGGAAAGTAGCTTGTCAATCAACACTATATAACTAGCTACCAAAGTGAACTGGGATTTGACAATACGTCTAATAATGTGGCACATGCATTACACTGCATAGCTTAACAACATTTTTTTATAACATGGACATTTGGATGAGTGCATGATAAGTCTGAAGGAAGAAGTTCCATTGGTTAAGATAACTACATTGTTTGTGATTTTGAAGCCAAAACTGTCAGATTTCCAAAACTTTCTGCATTACTGTGGGTGAGTGGGCATGCAAGTGTCTGCAGGTTAGGCTTAGAGTAAGGACTATGTTAAAGGATAGATTTAGTATTAGTTGTGTTTGTGTGGGGGTGTGTGTTTCAGAAGAGTAGCTGGCTCAACCCGCACTCTCAGCTCTTCAAGTGATCAACTTATTACAGTTCGAACCATGTCCCCTGGCTCTTCCACGTAAAGGAAAAGGAAAAGAAAAAAGCACTTCAATATAATAAGCCGATCACTACATTGTATAGATCAGCTTATTACAGTTAGATCCGCACCCCTCCCAGTTTTTTCTATTGAATAGCAAAAAAAAAAAATGGCTGTTATTTCTACTCTCACACCTCCCAGGCAGCCAGATGCATGAAACACCCCACCAGCTGCCCAGCCATTCAGGTCCTGTTTCTGTGCCCTGACCTTGACCCTCCTTCTGCACATTTTATTTAAAAAAATAATTTCTTTTAGATTGTAGCAAACTGTTTGCTACAGCTGCTGTGTATGAAGCACTATGGCTCTTAAGTTTTAGTTAAATTTCTCCTTTTAAACTGTAGCAAACTGCTTGCTATGAATATAGCAAAAGTTACTACAGTTTATAGCCTGCCTGCATGGAGCACTACAGTGCTTTTTTTTCTGACCACACAAGGAGTGCTACAGTGCTCAGGTTTGACTTTAAATCAATCCTGACTTTTAAAAGTTGGTATTGCATTAAAGAGAGATCTAGATTGGCTGATTGTGCCCCATCAACACTTTGTGCCCAACCCCTCTCACCCTGCCTTAGCTGAGTGTGTGACTGGAAGATAAATGCGTGTACAAGTGTTTGCAGATTAACATTAGTGTGTTTCTTGATCCTTGTGGTGTGGGTCTTGTTAATGGTAGTCTTATGGAAATTGTTTTTGTAAAGTTTGTAAGGTGCAGGGGTATGGCTAGGGTCAGCATGCATTAGTAAGGTGGTGCATGCACAGATACACACACCCACACGTCTGTACTGTGTTTCAAAGCACAGTGGATTGAATCACAATTGTACAAGTCCATTCCATTAAAGGTATCTCCTACTACATCTTTATTTTATGTAAGATGCAAGCTCTCACACTCCCACTGCTGTCACTTTGCTCATTCTAATCCCCATTAATTAATAAACAATCACACAACCTCAGGACAAGTTATTAAACTTGCAGAGTCACCACTCTCTCCTCTCCCCCCTCTCTCACTTACATATATATGTATGCTTGTTTGGCTTGCTTGCTGTTCTCTGCCTAACTATTGTTGATTTGCTTTACCTGACAGCATCAATCATGCACCCACTCATCACTCAGCAACAATTACCATTATGACTCTGTCATATTACAAGTTGGGGTGAATGACTTGTGGCACACCTTCCTAGACAATATGGAGAGAGACATGACTAAACTCTCAGTGTCCCAGTCCCAGGTCCCCCCTAGCCTATAAGCTTCATCTACCTTCACTCAGAATTATTATATACATAATATATAAAAAATGATTGATTGATTTTGGGCTTGCAGTGCTTCCATAGATTCCAGGGAGAGTCAGTCTGTCAGCCTGCCTGCTGGGACATAGCTGACCCAGAGACCATGCTTTCCTCTTCATCTGTCTCCTCTAGCTTCTCTAGGCTTCTGAAGACCAAACCGGAGTGCCCCCCCCCCCAATACCAAAATTTTAAAGCAAAACCAAAACAAAAAAAAAAAAAAAAAAAAAAAAAAAAAATCCACTATAGACAAAGACAATTAAAAAGCTTAATGCTAGAAGTCTAAACTCCAAACCTCTCCACCTGCTGCTCTCTGGAAGATGTGTCACTCTGGACGTCTGTGCTTGCACCAAGAGTTTGTTTCAAGGGTACAGTGCACTACAATGCTACAATGCTTCACATGTTCCCAAAACAATAAAGAAAAAACCAAAGACAGAAAGAAAAGAACCAAAGGTGGAGGTGTAATCAAAATCAATAAAAAAAAACTCAAAACAAAAGAACCAAAATAGTATGACCTAAAACAGCCTACCAAACTGTCAAACCACTACAGTGCCACACACAGCCACAGGTCCCCAGCCATACCCCCCTGGAAGCACACCGCCTACCTGACTTGCTTGGCTCACCTTGCTTGAGTCACACACATTGGTCATAACACATTGAAATCATGGGACTAGGTCATGATCACTTACAGAGCTCAGTTCAGACATAGTGAGGTTCATGGAGTTTTGTTAACTACAAATGCTCTGGAACAAATGTGCACCTCATAAGGTCTGGCTCAAGTATGGGGCCCCAATAAGGGGGCAATATTTGGGTTCTTAATATACTCCAACTGACCCTAGTAAGGTCAGACCCCTCCTAAA